>NW_027617815.1:0-96173 GCF_964187855.1 Myxine glutinosa
CCTCTTGGTAAACCAACCATTTTCATGAATGGGATTCTTTGCGATATCAATCTTAGTTCCAGCGCATTTAGGTCTTTCAGTTCACGTGGCTGTTGTTGTAGCGACAAGTTATTAGCCTTTGATTGTGCAGGCATTTTTCCTGTCTTCAGAGTCAAATCACATGTTCTACATATCCACTCTTGGCCATCATGCGACTTTAATCTATATGAAAGTACATCATTGAACAAACTGCTGGAACACTTCTTGTATCTATCTTCATTCAAGTGTATAACTGTCATTCTGTACATTAAACGGTGACATGAACAACATATATAATTTGCAGAATCCTTAACATTTTTCAAAAACTCTGAAATCACTGTTTCATTTTCTGGGATTATGTTAATCTTCACTTCTCTAATGATTCTCATTGATTTTTTCACATTTTCCTGTCTCAGTTTTCTCTTCTCTGGTGTTTCATTCTCACGAATGTGTTGCATTGAACTTTTCACTGTTCTCTGTCTTTTAACTCTCTTCTCTGTTGTTTCATTTTCCCTTGATTCTGTATGTTTCTCTTGATCTGTGTTCTGCCTCAGTTTTGTCTTTTCTGTTGTTTCGTTTTCCCTTGATTCTGTATGTTTCTCTTGATCTGTGTTCTGCCTCAGTTTTCTCTTCTCTGGTGTTTCATTCTCACGAATGTGTTGCATTGAACTTTTCACTATTAGTCCTTGAGCCAACCGGCCATATTTTGAAGTGAATGCTCCGGCGGGGGGAGTAATTCTCATTATGATTTTCCATTAGACCAATGTCTCAAGTGTCAGAAAAGGTGTGATGGACATCTGAGAACGGTAGCTTAGTGCCCGGATGGACGCCATCTTTGAAACCACCCAGCTCGAAAATGCCCATTTGGTGGGGTACATTGTTGCACGTGTATCTGGACTTCTATACTAGCTATCGATGTGCGGTTGACGACTAAATATACGTCCGATGTGTACCGTCTAAATAAAAAATAATATGAAGCATTTTGTTTTAGATTAATTATTATAAAAATCAATTATCGAAAAAAAATCATATATTTTTCAATATTTTATTATTAGACTTGTACTTTTTTTAGTGAAACAACACTGGTATGATTTTCCAAATTATGCATTGTGCTACACCGTTTATCTGTCTATAAAAATAACTCAAAAACTAAAACATATCATCCACCACGAGTGTACACAAAAAATATATGAAAAGGCATGCACTTTCCACAAACCGAAACTATGTCAGTTGGAATTTCCCGCCGATAATCAACCCACAGAACCCAGTGCCGAAAGTGACGTCAGTCTATTCTATATCTATATTCTATATTCTATATCTCAGTCTGAGATTTGTTGCGGTGACCTGATTAATTTCTGAGGGGGGGGGGGGGGGGGGTGGGTGGCTTAAGAACTAAAAGTGAACATGTTAGATGGCGCCACATACAACTCTATTATAGAGTTGTATTGTGGCGCCATCTAACATGTTCACTGACTTGGATGAGTATGTCTATGTAAGCTGGCGAGCTTTTCGGATATCGGAGTAATCTAACGTCAGTCTTTTTGTTCTTTCAGCTGAGATGGCCGGTGTCGAGGCGAAACGGGCGAAGATTGAACCTGAGTCCGGAACGTGCATCCTGTGCAGCAAGAAGTCGCCACTCTCTGAACTAAGCAAGGCAGCGGGCAACAGTTCTTGGAAGACATTGTGTGACGCAGCCGCAGTTAGAAACTTTTATCCAATTCTAAAGCTAGTCCAATAAGGCGCAGTTGAACTTCCTAATATTCCAATATTATACCATAGGGCTTGTAGATCAGACTTCACTCACAAAAACCACCTAGCTACTTTGACCAATGCAGCTAGAAGTTCTTCAGTTGATACTGGCGATGTGGTGCGACGGCGATCATCACGGGAAGAGACAGGATCAACTTCAACGGTCTACGATGATAAATGCATTTTTTGCCAGCGTGCTTCAAAATTCATAAAAGGCAGTCGTACCCGTGAAACAGTTGTCTTGGCTGTTGAACTTCGAGCAGATAAGACAATAAGAGATGCTGCGACAGCTCGCAATGATGAGAGAGTTTTGGCATTGACTACACGAGATATGGTTGCAGCTGAGGCTCACTACCACTTCTCCTGCTATAGAAACTACACACGGCCCCAAAAACCTCAAGTAGAAACTGACATTGAAGATAATATCGAGAAAAAAGAAATGATACGATGTATATTCAATTTCATTCGCACTGACTTGTTCTTGAACCCGAGGATTGTTCCAATAGTTGATGTTGCAACAGATATCCTGTCTTCAGATACATTTTCAGTTGATGTTCGTGACTCCATCAAGAAGAATCTGCAGCGCACATTACAAAGAGAGTTTGGAGAATCGCTCATCTTCTTCAATGTGAAACACCGTGTATACTTGATGCCCGATAATCTGACAAAGCGAGAGATTGCTGCAGAGTGCGTAAACCTGAAAGCAGAAGTGAAAGCATTTGAACGAACGGACGGTGAAAGTAACATTGTGCGTGCAGCTACTTCACTGCGACACCAGATCAAAGATGCTCATTACAATGAACGTTGGCCGCCTCAGCCAGCAGAACTCACTTCAGATTACGTGAAGATACCAGATTCTCTTCGTGTATTTCTGCATACTTTGATTCGCGGGAGTGGGGGTAGCTCTGCGCGTGCCGACACACTGGTATGGTCGATGGCTCAAGATATCATCAATGCTGTACACCGGGGTACCATCAGAACATCGAAGCATGTCCTACTTCCGTGGGTCATGAAAACGCTCACCGGTAATACAGAGGTCATCAGAATATTGAATCGACTCGGGCACGGATGTTCGTACACAGTTCTGGAAGAAATCGAGACAGCGCTATGCATAGACAAATTAGCAAGTGTGGAGAAAGATACAGTACCACTTCCGTCACATGTGCACCCTACGGTCCCGACTGTATTAGCATTCGATAACATCGACAGGCTAGAGGAATCGCTGAGTGGTGGCGGAACATCGCATCGCGTCAACGGTATCATCGTCCAACCGAAGTCGCAGTCGTGTTTGCCGCCCCAACCTCCATCGGCAGTATCCAAAGCAGATAAGAAGCGATCTATCCCGTCATCCAGCGATTTAGTTCCAATATACAGCGGTGGGAAACGAGAGGGCCCACCTGCAATCAAGCCTGCAGATCTTTCTGACACTCTTGCAGGCGCAACATCCCTTGCGCAGCGCCGAAATCACGTATGGATTATGACTCGCATGCTGGAACCATGCGACCAGACAATCAGTTCGTGGACTGGTTTCAACATCATGACTAGAGATCGTGTTCAGGTGACGGAAGATGTAGTTGGCTACCTGCCGACTATAAACGCGCCTGCCACAGATATGGCAACAGTGCAAGAAATCCTCAGAGAAGCTCTGAACATCATGTCATCACTTCAGCTTGAGCGTATACCGGTGGTGCTAGACCAGGCACTATTTGCTAAGGCGACCGAAATAGCATGGAAAGATGTCGATCGATATGGAAGAATCGTGCTCATGATGGGGAACTTCCATACCATCTGTAACTTCATGTCGAGCATTGGGAAAATGTTTGGAGATGCAGGCCTTCGGGATGTAGCTGTTGAGTCAGGAGTAATCGCTGAAGGTTCCATCAACAGGGTTCTGGAAGGCAAGCAATACAACCGTGCTGTGCGACTCCACAAGTTGATGTACGAGGCACTAATGCGCATCATTTGGAAGGGCTTCCAGGTGTGGATAGAAAGCAATCATCCTGACAAGGAACCCCAGATTCGAAGCACTGACCTCAAAATTCGCAGCATCAAGGAGGATGTTTGCCATGAGACTCTCGCTGCTGCTCTCGATGATGATTCATGTGTACAGAGCTTTGACATGTTCGCGAAATACCTACATTTTCTGCGAACCAAACATGGAGACCTGGCTCGCTTCTGGATGATGTATATTGATATGGTAGAGACCCTGCTGGGGTTGATTCGTGCGGATAGAGAAGGCGACTGGATGCTTCACTTGGCTTGTGTCAGAAGAGTGATCCCTTGGTGTTTCGCAATGAACAAGGTGAACTATGCTAGATATCTACCAGTGTACTATGCACAGATGACGCAACTCCACGAAACATGCCCCGAGTTGTACAGGCATTTCAATCAAGGCTACTTCTCTGTACAGCTTAGACCAGGGAATCCATTTGCCAGAATCGCTGTTGATCAGACAACAGAAGAAACAGTAAACAAAGATACGCAAACAGCTGGAGGAACACGAGGTTTTAGTCTTCGACAAGGGGCTGTGTCACGATACTATCTAACTGCAGAAAATCGGGCTACTGCACTGAGGCAACTACGAGAAACTATCCTTGTGAATGGCAGCGACACATCTCACGCCAAGCACCCTGACTTGTCTACTTCTCGCATCAAACGTGATGAGTCTGGCGTCACAGCTATCTGTGATCTACTGGAAAATGACTGGACCAATCCATTCGCCGATGATCCGTCATGTCTTCTCAGTATATCTACCGGAGCGGCTGCGAGGGAGGACGTTTCTAATGACCTACTCAACACCCTGCAAAAGGGGGAAGCGGCGTATCAAAGCTTCCAGAAACGTCTTGAAGAGGGAACAGGCTTTCATGACACATTGAACAAGCTAAACTTGAAGACCTTTGGTAAGATCAAGCAGAAAGTTGTGAAGGGCACAAACAAGGAGATCGTCCTGAGAGCTGACAGACAACTGTTTGCCACCATGATACTCATCGCCAAGACAAGGAACCTCGACATGCAACTTGTCCTTTGTCACCCACTAGGGCCGTTACCATTGTCTTTGGCAAACGTTGATGGGTCAATGAAAAAAACGAACAAAGCTGCACTTGCGAAACACATGGAAGGTCTTGTGGAACCAGCCGAGAACGTTGACAAGCGAAGTGCAACAATAAATTGATGCGATGGCTCTCATACAAAAGATGCATGGCGAGAACGACACGTTCGAAGAACTATCTGACCGCATCCTTGCTGCAGCGCTTCACGCTGGTCAAGGCAGTGAGCGCATCGATGTTGTCTTTGACACATACACAGAAGAATCCATCAAAGCAGCTGAGCGTGTGAACCGCGGTTCAAATGAAGGCATCAGTTTCAGCGAGATCAGACCCGCACACAAAATCATGAACTGGCGGCGTCTCCTTGCTTGCAGCCAGACAAAGGAGAAACTGGTTGTGTTTCTGGCAGAGTCGTGGAAACATGAAACAAAT
This sequence comes from Myxine glutinosa, assembly GCF_964187855.1. Lineage (NCBI taxonomy): Eukaryota > Metazoa > Chordata > Myxini > Myxiniformes > Myxinidae > Myxine > Myxine glutinosa. The sequence goes on from NW_027617815.1 coordinate 5,247, forward strand.
CGCGAAAAGCTAGGCAACAGAACACTGTATGTCACCTGTGGTGAAAAATGTCTGGTACTGACCCGCGATAGGTGGAAGTTGGTGCAAGCACTCGAATGTAGCCACGAGGAAGCAGACACGCGTATGTTTCTCCACGCAAAGCACGCCGCTACCCACTACAAGATGATCATCTTAGTGGCAGATGACACCGACGTTCTGATCATCAGTCTTCATCTCAGCAGAACCATCGATAGTCAGCTCTTCATCAGACGAGGAACAAAGGTTCGAGTCAGAATGATCGACGTTGGAAAGTTGGCTGCGGTATTGGGGTCTGGAGTTTGCAGTGCATTGCCAGGGCTTCATGCATGGAGCGGGTGTGACACTGTGAGTGCTCTGGCTAGCCAAGGAAAGATAAAGGCTTTGAAGCTTGTGCAAGCGAATGAGCTGTATCTTCAAGCATTCACAGATCTGGGATCTTCGTGGAATGTACCAACAGACGTCTTCAATAGCATTCAGGCCTTCACGTGTCAGCTGTACGCCAAGAACACGAAGATCGTCGGTGTTAATTCGCTCCGTTATCACATGTTCTGTGCAAAGAAGGGCCAGATCGAATCTGGACAATTGCCGCCTTGTGAAGACTCCTTGATGCAGCATACGCTTAGGGCCAACTATCAGGCGGCTATCTGGCGACGCAGCCTTGAAAACCTACCAGACGTCCCAACACCATCAGCAGGACATGGTTGGGAACTCGATGATGGCGGTTCGCTCACAATCCGATGGATGGCGGGTCTACCAGCTCCAGATGTCGTCTTGAATCTCATCTCATGCACATGCAGAAGGACGTGTCGACCGTCAGATTGCTCCTGCATACTGAATGGGTTGAAGTGCACTGTTGTGTGTAAGCTGCAGGGATGCTCCAACATGGTGCAGGATGATGCTATCGTGGCTCAGGATGCCAATGACTCTGATGGCGACTCTGATGATTAACTTTGTGTGCACTGTATATTGTATAGCATATGTTGTTCTCTATTATAATGCAGGCCAAATTGCCTGAAAATCTTTATAGACAGATAAACGGTTTAGCAAAATGTATAATTTGGAAGATCATACCGGTGTTATTTGACTAAAACATGACATGTTCAATGATACCTCCGCTTGCTTATTAGGAATATACATCGTATGGTGTTAAAATCAGCTCCATACGTCTTTCCAAACTCTAGTAACGAATAATTAATATAATTGGCGGCCATTTTGAAATCCAAGATGGCCACCAAAGTGCAGATTTCCTATGTAACAATTTCCGCCTGCTTATTAGATATCGTATGGTGTTAAAATCCTCTCCGTACGACATTCCTAACTTGCGTTATCGTCAGAATAGATAATGCCAGCGGCGGCCTAAGTCATTTTATGCCTCTTTACATTTATTTGTTGTAAACTCGTGGTGGATGATATGTTTTAGTTTTTGAGTTATTTTTATAGACAGATAAACGGTGTAGCACAATGCATAATTTGGAAAATCATACCAGTGTTGGTTCACTAAAAAAAGTACAAGTCTAATAATAAAATATTGAAAAATATATGATTTTTTTTCGATAATTGATTTTTATAATAATTAATCTAAAACAAAATGCTTCATATTATTTTTTATTTAGACGGTACACATCGGACGTATATTTAGTCGTCAACCGCACATCGATAGCTAGTATAGAAGTCCAGATACACGTGCAACAATGTACCCCACCAAATGGGCATTTTCGAGCTGGGTGGTTTCAAAGATGGCGTCCATCCGGGCACTAAGCTACCGTTCTCAGATGTCCATCACACCTTTTCTGACACTTCAGACATTGGTCTAATGGAAAATCATAATGAGAATTACTCCCCCCGCCGGAGCATTACTTTTGGTCTGGCTCAAGGACTATATTCTCTGTCTTTTAACTCTCTTCTCTGTTGTTTCGTTTTCCCTTGATTCTGTATGTTTCTCTTGATCTGTGTTCTGCCTCAGTTTTCTCTTCTCTGGTGTTTCAACCTCACGAATGTGTTGCATTGAACTTTTCACTGTTCTCTGTCTTTTAACTCTCTTCTCTGTTGTTTCATTTTCCCTTGATTCTGTATGTTTCTCTTGATCTGTGTTCTGCCTCAGTTTTGTCTTTTCTGTTGTTTCGTTTTCCCTTGATTCTGTATGTTTCTCTTGATCTGTGTTCTGCCTCAGTTTTCTCTTCTCTGGTGTTTCATTCTCACGAATGTGTTGCATTGAACTTTTCACTGTTCTCTGTCTTTTAACTCTCTTCTCTGTTGTTTCATTTCCCCTTGATTCTGTATGTTTCTCTTGATCTGTGTTCTGCCTCAGTTTTCTCTTCTCTGTTGTTTCGTTTTCCCTTGATTCTGTATGTTTCTCTTGATCTGTGTTCTGCCTCAGTTTTCTCTTCTCTGGTGTTTCATTCTCACGCGATTTTCTCATTCTTAACTTAGACTCTTCTCTTCTTTGAGCAGTGCTTTTGCCTTTTGGTTTACCCATGATAAACTTCCGAATTTACAAAAAAATTGGAAGATATTTATATCGATGTGTGCTTAAAATGTAATTTGTGCAGTAAATCAACAAAATCAGACTTTATTTAAAGTCGGTTTTTTTCGTAACTTTTCGTTTTTCTTTAAACCTTTTGTTTAGGACAAAGATGATGTGAAATTTGCTATGGATTTTGGTGACTTTTCTCTTTTTGATGAGGTGCGATGGAGTTTGATAATGGCAGGACCACGCGTGATAACGATATGAAGAATGATACCAGGAACAGCACCTGAAAAGAGAAAAAAAACACAAATAAGAATATTTGTAAGTTTATATTAATTTCTGAATTGGTATTTATTTTACGACGTTTGGACGAAGGCAATTCTACCCGTCATCTAACGCCCTTGCATCGGGTGACACAATTGTGAATTCAGAATTCAGTAAACATGGTTCAGTAGTGAAAACCTCAATTTTTCAACCAGGATGAAAAACAAAACTTGCTTCATGCCGGGCCTGGGTTTGAACACACGGCCCTCCAGTTAGTCTGCTGTATCCGGTTTATAGGAAAATCAGATATGATTTCTTTCATTGCCCTATACCACAAACATGTTATACCTAATAATGAAGCCTGCAGAAGTAATGGTAACTTCGCCCCCAAAACTGTCATTTTAGATCATATAAACCGCCCTAAAATTGGCCCTTTGGATCTGTACGAATGTGTAGCATTCGTACCACGTTCTGTCCCTTTGGATGATTCAACAGCACCCATACTGCTTGGGTACCTAGTAAGGTCCTAAACCTGCTACATGCATGATTAGAAAAGATGATTTTCGAGAAATGATAGTTTGAAATTCCAATGATAAAGTCCAATTTGAAGTTTCAGAAAATTCAAAAACAGACAAATTCCAAAAATTATCTACTACTTTGAGGGGAGGAGCCCATACAATCAGTGTAACAAGTATTGAAAGAATCCACAATGAGCTCTTTGAGAAGATACACTTTGAAAAAAGTTGATAAGACACCGGCAGACAGATGACAGACGATGCCGGACGAATGAGTATCGGAAAAGCTCTGCTGACTATCACCACAGCAGATCTAAAAACTCTCACCAAAGTCAGCAGGTGATGTCAAGCGTTCGGCAAACAACTGTTCGGCAAACAAGTACAAAACTGCACCTGCAAAGAAAAAGTGAATATTCTCATCACCAAAAAACAATATTTTCCATTAAGATCAACATTGAAACAATTGAACTAATCATTCGAGCAGTTCCAACCACTTGAATATTATTTACACAACTGTATTTATTTGCAAATCGCAGATGTAACTTTTGAGATATCAATTAGCTATTTCATAGGTATATTTATACGACAGGGGAACTAAAAATATAACATACAAGCATAGACACATTCAAAGTACATCGCCCCCACTTCAAATAAATAAATATCCTCCAGCGCGGCATTGCCGGGGCACCTTCGGCCTTCGGCGCCCGGCAATACCGCCGTGCAGCTCATAGACACTGTATTGGGATATCATATCTGATCATATCGGGATATCATATCATAGACAACATATCATAGACAACATATCATATCATAGACAACAGCGGGATATGATAGACAACATATCCTTTGGCGTCCGCTGATGCTGCACCGCGTGCATTGTGTACAAATGCACTTCTGAGGTAAATGTGCACAAATAATACTTCGGAGAGTGACATCGGCGGGCAATGAGATATCGTGTTATATATCGATTTTAGCCCGACAACTCAATGGTGAAAAATCACTTTAAAATTATCTGATCCGGATCCGGATTCGAAACGTCATCAAAATTGAATCACTTCTTTCTTGTCAGACACCCAACCAGTCCACCAAGTTTCGCCCAAATCTGTCCACAACATTTTGAGATATCCCGCTATGTATCGTTTTTGGCCCTATCTCCCAATGGTGAAGAATCACTTAAAAAATGATAGCAGCCGGGTCCGGATCTTCACCAAAATCGAATCATTTCGTCCTTGTCATATATGACATATGCTACCTCTCCGACAGATTCCGTCCAAATCCGCCCACAACTTTTTGAGATATCTTGTTCACAGACAAACAGACAAACAGACATGGGTAACACAGACACAGACACATAACACATCCTTCACCCACCTTCGATAGCAGGGGTAAATATGATTTATGGGTGAATATAATTTATGGGTAAATATGAATTATGAGTGAATGTTATGCCAGTAAATATGGGTAAATATGGCTAAATATTATGCAAGTGACCAAGCGGAGTGTGGGGGAGGGGGGGAGAGGGTGGAGGGGTTGTGGGGTTGTGGGGAGGGTGAGGGGAGATTTGTAATCGCATCTTTTTGAACTTCTGAATGAAGTGAATGTGTATAAAAAAAGCTTTTCTAAGGTGAATGTGTATATAAAATCTCAGTCTCACAATTTCCTCGCGTGCTTTAGTACGGAGCTCCACCAGGGTTAAGACCGAGTGTCTCAGTAACGTCCTTTCCGGCGTCACCATAGCTACGACTGGGTGGTGTCACTGTGTCAGCAACGTCATTTCCGGCGTCACGGTCACGTGCACCAGCGTTTTGCCTCGTCCGGGGCGGGGTGTAATCGATTTGCTTTTCCATGTATAATGCCAGAGCCCGAGGCTGCGTTATCCAAAATATGATGAACGAGAACGGCACTTGGAACAACGCCCCCGCCAGGCTAAGCAGTTTATGTTTGTATGCACTGATAGACCAGATCTGGATTCGGACCTGAACCAAAATCGAATCGGCTTGTTCCTGTCACCGAACCAACTCATCCACCTAGTTTAGTCATAACTCATCCATAATTTTTTAAATATCATGTTATATATCGCTTTTGGTTTGATCTCTCAATGGTGAAGAATCACTGAGGAAATTAAATAATTCTTGTAGCCGAATCCATGTCCACATCTTCACCAAAATCACATCGATTCTGCCTTGTCACACCCAACCTGTCCACCAAGTTTCGTCCGAATCTGTCCACAACTTTTTGAGATATCCTGCTGTGCATCGTTTTTGGCCCCATCTCCCAATGGTGCAGAATATTTTTTTTGCACCTCCATATCTCCGAAAGTGCTGAATAGAAAAAATTGAGACATGGCTCATTGTAAAGAACTCTCCATGTGGAATAAAATATGTTAATGATGACGTCATACGTCACGTGGTTCGGCCGCCATCTTGGAAAAACCGAAAAACTTTGCATCATCTATCTCCAAAAGTTCTGAACAGAAAAAAATTGCGACATGGCTCAATGTAAAGAACTCTCCATGTGGAATGAAATATGTTAATGATGACGTCATCAGTCACGTGGATCGGCCGCCATCTTGGAAAAACCGAAAATATTTGCACCTCCATATCTCCAAAAGTGCTGAATAGAAAGAATTGCGACATGGCTCATTGGAAAGAACTCTCCATGGGGAATAAAATATGTTAATGATGACGTCATCAGTCACGTGGTTCAGCCGCCATCTTGGAAAATGGCAAAACTAGCACCTCCATACCTCCGAAAGTGCTGAATAGAAAAAATTGAGACATGGCTCATTCTAAAGAACTCTCCATGGGGAATAAAATATGTTAATGATGACATCATCGGTCACGTGGTTCGGCCGCCATATTTGTCCGAACTGGACGATAAAAAAGTAAATTCCGGCAAGTCCTCGGTCTCTGACCGATTTTTCATTTGTTTGTCTGTTTGTCTGTTTGTCTGTTTGTCTGTTTGTCTGTCTGTTTGTCTGTCTGTTTGCAGCACTGCGTCTACACCGTTGCACGGAGAATCGCCAAACTTTGCACACATATTGGTCTTGCCCTGGAATAGACTGTGCCCAATTGATGACGTCATCGGTGACGTGGTTCGGCCGCCATCTTGGAAAAACCGAAAAACTTTGCACTTCTATATCTCCGAAAGTACTGAACAGAAAAAATTGAGACATGGCTCATTGTAAAGAACTCTAGATGGGGAATAAAATATGTTAATGATGACGTCATTGGTCACGTGGTTCGGCCGCCATCTTGGAAAAACCGCAAAACTTTCTATATGTAGAATCTTTCTATACGTAGAATAGCCAAACTTTGCACACTTATTTGGCTTGCCCTCTAATATACTGTGCCCAAATGATGACGTCATCGGTCACGTGGTTCGGCCGCCATCTTTGAAAAAATTTGCACCTCCATATCTCCGAAAGTGCTGAATAGAAAAAATTGAGACATGGCTCATTGTAAAGAACTCTCCATGGGGAATAAAATAAGTAAATGATGACGTCATCAGTCACGTGGTTCGGTCGCCATCTTGGAAAAACGGCAAAACGTTGCGCCACTATATCTCCAAAAGTGCTGAACAGAAAAAATTGAGACATGGCTCATTGTAAAGAACTCTCCATGGGGAATAAAATATGTTAATGATGACATCATCAGTCACGTGGTCGGCCGCCATCTTGGAAAAACGGCAAAACTTTGCACCACGAAATCTCCAAAAGTGCTGAACAGAAAAAATTGAGACATGGCTCATTGTAAAGAACTCTCCATGCAGAATAAAATAGGTTAATGATGACGTCATATGTCACGTGGTCGGCCGCCATCTTGGAAAAACGGCAAAACTTTGCACCTCCATATCTCTGAAAGTACTGAATAGAAAAAATTGAGACACGGCTCATTGTAATGAACTCTCCATGGGGAATAAAATATGTTAATGATGACGTCACCGGTCACGTGGTGGGCTGCCATCTTGGAAAAACGGCAAAACTTTGCACCACGAAATCTCCAAAAGTGCTGAACAGAAAAAATTGAGACATGGCTCATTGTAAAGAACTCCCCATGGGGAATAAAATATGTTAATGATGATGTCATATGTCACGTGGTTCGGCCGCCATCTTGGAAAAACGGCAAAACTTTGCACCTCCATATCTCTGAAAGTACTGAATAGAAAAAATTGAGACATGGCTCATTGTAAAGAACTCTCCATGTGGAATAAAAAATGTTAATGATGACGTCATCGGTCACGTGGTTCGGCCGCCATCTTGGAAAAGCTTTGCACCTCTATATCTCCGAAAGTGCTGAACAGAAAAAATTGAGACATGGCTCATTGGAAAGAAATGTCCATGGGGCATAAAATATGTTAATGATGACGTCATAGGTCACGTGGTTCGGCCGCCATCTTGGAAAAACCGAAAAACTTTACACCTCCATATCTCCGAAAGTGCTGAACAGAAAAAATTGAGACATGGCTCATTGTAAATATCTCTCCATGGGGAATAAAATATGTTACTGATGACGTCATCAGTCACGTGGTTCGGCCGCCATCTTGGAAAAACCGAAAAACTTTGCACCTCCATATCTCCGAAAGTGCTGAATAGAAAAAATTGAGACATGGCTCATTGTAAAGAACTCTCCATGGGGAATAAAATATGTTAATGATGATATCATCGGTCACGTGGTTCGGCCGCCATCTTGGAAAAACCGAAAAACTTAGCACCTCTATGTGTCCAAAAGTGCTGAATAGAAAAAATTGAGACATGGCTCATTGTAAAGAATCCTCCATGGGGAATAAAATATGTTAATGATGACGTCATCGGTCACGTGGTTCAGCCGCCATCTTGGAAAAACCGAAAAACTCTGCACCTCCACATCTCCAAAAGTCCTGAATAGAAAAAATTGAGGCATGGCTCATTGTAAAGAACTCTCCATGTGGAATAAAAAATGTTAATGATGACGTCATCGGTCACGTGGTTCGGCCGCCATCTTGGAAAAGCTTTGCACCTCTATATCTCCGAAAGTGCTGAACAGAAAAAATTGAGACATGGCTCATTGGAAAGAAATGTCCATGGGAAATAAAATATGTTAATGATGACGTCATAGGTCACGTGGTTCGGCCGCCATCTTGGAAAAGCTTTGCACCTCTATATCTCCGAAAGTGCTGAACAGAAAAAATTGAGACATGGCTCATTGGAAAGAAATGTCCATGGGGAATAAAATATGTTAATGATGACGTCAGATGTCACGTGGTTCGGCCGCCATCTTGGAAAAACGGCAAAACTTTGCACCTCTATATCTCCAAAAGTGCTGAGCAGAAAAAATTGAGACATGGCTCATTGTAAAGAACTCTCCATGGGGAATAAAATATGTTAATGATGACATCATCTATCACGTGGTTCAGCCGCCATATTTGTTCTAAATGGCCGATAAAAAAGTACACTCCGGCAAGTCCTCGGTCTCTGACCGATTTTTCATCTGTTTGTCTGTCTGTCTGTTTGTCTGTTTGTCTGTCTGTTTGCAGCACTGCGTCTACACCGTTGCACGGAGAATCGCCAAACTTTGCACACATATTGGTCTTGCCCTGGAATAGACTGTGCCCAATTGATGACGTCATCGGTGACGTGGTTCGGCCGCCATCTTGGAAAAACCGAAAAACTTTGCACCTCTATATCTCCGAAAGTACTGAACAGAAAAAATGGAGACATGGCTCATTGTAAAGAACTCTCCATGGGGAATAAAATATGTTAATGATGACGTCATATGTCACGTGGTCGGCCGCCATCTTGGAAAAACGGCAAAAATTTGCACCACTATATCTCCAAAAGTGCTGAACAGAAAAAATTGAGACATGGCTCATTGTAAAGAACTCTCCATGGGGAATAAAATATGTTAACGATGACGTCATATGTCACGTGGTCGGCCGCCATCTTGGAAAAACGGCAAAAATTTGCACCACTATATCTCCAAAAGTGCTGAACAGAAAAAATTGAGACATGGCTCATTGTAAAGAACTCTCCATGGGGAATAAAATATGTTAATGATGACGTCATCAGTCACGTGGTCGGCCGCCATCTTGGAAAAACGGCAAAACTTTGCACCACGATATCTCCAAAAGTGCTGAACAGAAAAAATTGAGACATGGCTCATTGTAAAGAACGCTCCATGGGGAATAAAATATGTTAATGATGACGTCATCAGTCGCGTGGTCGGCCGCCATCTTGGAAAAACCGAAAAACCTAGCACCTCCATATCTCCGAAAGTGCTGAATAGAAAAAATTGAGACATGGCTCATTGTCAAGAACTCTCCATGTGGAATAAAATATGTTAATGATGACGTCATCGGTCACGTGGTGCGGCCGCCATCTTGGAAAAACGGGAAAAAAAATCACCTCCATATCTCCGAAAGTGCTGAATAGAAAAAATTGAGACATGGCTCATTGGAAAGAACTCTCCAGGGGGAATAAAATATGTTAATGATGACGTCATCAGTCACGTGGTTCGGCCGCCATCTTGGAAAATCCGAAAAACGTTGCACCTCTATCTCCAAAAGTGCTGAACAGAAAAAATTGAGACATGGCTCATTGGAAAGAACTCTCCAGGGGGAATAAAATATGTTAATGATGATGTCATCGGTCAGGTGGTTCAGCCGCCATATTTGTCCTAAATGGCCGATAAAAAAGTAAATTCCGGCAAGTCCTCGGTCTCTGACCGATTTTTCATTACTTGCCGGAAATTTTTTTCCGGCAAGTATGTTGATCTGTTCGTTTGTTTGTCTGTCTGTCTGTTTGTCTGTCTGTTTGTCTGTCTGTTTGTCTGTTTGCAGCACTGCGTCTACACCGTTGCACGGAGAATCGCCAAACTTTGCACACATAATGGTCTTGCCCTCTAATATACTGTGCCTCAATGATGACGTCATCGGTGACGTGGTTCGGCCGCCATCTTGGAAAAACCGAATAAATTTGCACCTCTATATCTCCGAAAGTACTGAACAGAAAAAATTGAGACATGGCTCATTGGAAAGAACTCTCCATGCGGAATAAAATATGTAAATGATGACGTCATCAGTCACGTGGTTCGGTCGCCATCTTGGAAAAACGGCAAAAAGGTTGCGCCACTATATCTCCAAAAGTGCTGAACAGAAAAAATTGAGACATGGCTCATTGGAAAGAACTCTCCATGGGGAATAAAATATGTAAATGATGACGTCATCAGTCACGTGGTTCGGTCGCCATCTTGGAAAAACGGCAAAACGTTGCGCCACTATATCTCCAAAAGTGCTGAACAGAAAAAATTGAGACATGGCTCATTGGAAAGAACTCTCCATGGGGAATAAAATATGTTAATGATGCCATCATATGTCACGTGGTCGGCCGCCATCTTGGAAAAACGGCAAAACTTTGCACCACTATATCTCCAAAAGTGCTGAACAGAAATAATTGAGACATGGCTCATTGTAAAGAACTCTCCATGGGGAATAAAATATGTTAATGATGACGTCATCAGTCACGTGGTCGGCCGCCATCTTGGAAAAACGGCAAAACTTTGCACCACAAAATCTCCAAAAGTGCTGAACAGAAAAAATTGAGACATGGCTCATTGTAAAGAACTCTCCATGGGGAATAAAATATGTTAATGATGACGCCATCGGTCACGTGGTTCGGCCGCCATCTTGGAAAAATGGGAAAACTTTGCACCACTATATCTCCAAAAGTGCAGAATGGAAAAAATTGCGACATGGCTCATTGTAAAGAACTCTCAATGGGGAATAAAATATGTTAATGATGACGTCATATGTCACGTGGTTCGGCCGCCATCTTGGAAAAACCGAAAAATTGTGCACCTCCATATCTCTGAAAGTGCTGAATAGAAAAAATTGAGACATGGCTCATTGTAAAGAACTCTCCATGGGGAATAAAATATGTTAATGATGACATCATAGGTCACGTGGTTCGGCTGCCATCTTGGAAAAACCGAAAAACGTAGCACCTCCATATCTCCAAAAGTGCTGAATAGAAAAAGTTGAGACATGGCTCTTTGTAAAGAACTCTCCATGGGGAATAATATATGTTAATGATGACGTCATCTATCACGTGGTTCGGACGCCATATTTGTCTTAAATGCCCGATAAAAGAGTACATTCCGGCAAGTCCTCGGTCTCTGACCGATTTTTCATTACTTGCCGGAAAAATTTTCCGGCAAGTATGTTGATCTGTTCGTTTGTTTGTCTGTCTGTCTGTTTGTCTGTCTGTTTGTCTGTCTGTTTGTCTGTTTGCAGCACTGCGTCTACACCGTTGCACGGAGAATCGCCAAACTTTGCACACATAATGGTCTTGCCCTCTAATATACTGTGCCTCAATGATGACGTCATCAGTGACGTGGTTCGGCCGCCATCTTGGAAAAACCGAATAAATTTGCACCTCTATATCTCCGAAAGTACTGAACAGAAAAAATTGAGACATGGCTCATTGTAAAGAACTCTCCATGGGGAATAAAATATGTTAATGATGACGTCATATGTCACGTGGTCGGCCGCCATCTTGGAAAAACGGCAAAAATTTGCACCACTATATCTCCAAAAGTGCTGAACAGAAAAAATTGAGACATGGCTCATTGTAAAGAACTCTCCATGGGGAATAAAATATGTAAATGATGACGTCATCAGTCACGTGGTTCGGTCGCCATCTTGGAAAAACGGCAAATCGTTGCGCCACTATATCTCCAAAAGTGCTGAACAGAAAAAATTTGAGACATGGCTCATTGGAAAGAACTCTCCATGGGGAATAAAATATGTTAATGATGACGTCATATGTCACGTGGTCGGCCGCCATCTTGGAAAAACGGCAAAACTTTGCACCACTATATCTCCAAAAGTGCTGAACAGAATAATTGAGACATGGCTCATTGTAAAGAACTCTCCATGGGGAATAAAATATGTTAATGATGACGTCATCAGTCACGTGGTCGGCCGCCATCTTGGAAAAACGGCAAAACTTTGCACCACAAAATCTCCAAAAGTGCTGAACAGAAAAAATTGAGACATGGCTCATTGTAAAGAACTCTCCATGGGGAATAAAATATGTTAATGATGACGCCATCGGTCACGTGGTTCGGCCGCCATCTTGGAAAAATGGGAAAACTTTGCACCACTATATCTCCAAAAGTGCAGAATGGAAAAAATTGAGACATGGCTCATTGTAAAGAACTCTCAATGGGGAATAAAATATGTTAATGATGACGTCATATGTCACGTGGTTCGGCCGCCATCTTGGAAAAACCGAAAAATTGTGCACCTCCATATCTCTGAAAGTGCTGAATAGAAAAAATTGAGACATGGCTCATTGTAAAGAACTCTCCATGGGGAATAAAATATGTTAATGATGACATCATAGGTCACGTGGTTCGGCTGCCATCTTGGAAAAACCGAAAAACGTAGCACCTCCATATCTCCAAAAGTGCTGAATAGAAAAAGTTGAGACATGGCTCTTTGTGAAGAACTCTCCATGGGGAATAATATATGTTAATGATGACGTCATCTATCACGTGGTTCGGACGCCATATTTGTCTTAAATGGCCGATAAAAGAGTACATTCCGGCAAGTCCTCGGTCTCTGACCGATTTTTCATTACTTGCCGGAAAAATTTTCCGGCAAGTATGTTGATCTGTTCGTTTGTTTGTCTGTCTGTCTGTTTGTCTGTCTGTTTGTCTGTCTGTTTGTCTGTTTGCAGCACTGCGTCTACACCGTTGCACGGAGAATCGCCAAACTTTGCACACATAATGGTCTTGCCCTCTAATATACTGTGCCTCAATGATGACGTCATCAGTGACGTGGTTCGGCCGCCATCTTGGAAAAACCGAATAAATTTGCACCTCTATATCTCCGAAAGTACTGAACAGAAAAAATTGAGACATGGCTCATTGTAAAGAACTCTCCATGGGGAATAAAATATGTTAATGATGACGTCATATGTCACGTGGTCGGCCGCCATCTTGGAAAAACGGCAAAAATTTGCACCACTATATCTCCAAAAGTGCTGAACAGAAAAAATTGAGACATGGCTCATTGTAAAGAACTCTCCATGGGGAATAAAATATGTAAATGATGACGTCATCAGTCACGTGGTTCGGTCGCCATCTTGGAAAAACGGCAAATCGTTGCGCCACTATATCTCCAAAAGTGCTGAACAGAAAAAATTGAGACATGGCTCATTGGAAAGAACTCTCCATGGGGAATAAAATATGTTAATGATGACGTCATATGTCACGTGGTCGGCCGCCATCTTGGAAAAACGGCAAAACTTTGCACCACTATATCTCCAAAAGTGCTGAACAGAATAATTGAGACATGGCTCATTGTAAAGAACTCTCCATGGGGAATAAAATATGTTAATGATGACGTCATCAGTCACGTGGTCGGCCGCCATCTTGGAAAAACGGCAAAACTTTGCACCACAAAATCTCCAAAAGTGCTGAACAGAAAAAATTGAGACATGGCTCATTGTAAAGAACTCTCCATGGGGAATAAAATATGTTAATGATGACGCCATCGGTCACGTGGTTCGGCCGCCATCTTGGAAAAATGGGAAAACTTTGCACCACTATATCTCCAAAAGTGCAGAATGGAAAAAATTGAGACATGGCTCATTGTAAAGAACTCTCAATGGGGAATAAAATATGTTAATGATGACGTCATATGTCACGTGGTTCGGCCGCCATCTTGGAAAAACCGAAAAATTGTGCACCTCCATATCTCTGAAAGTGCTGAATAGAAAAAATTGAGACATGGCTCATTGTAAAGAACTCTCCATGGGGAATAAAATATGTTAATGATGACATCATAGGTCACGTGGTTCGGCTGCCATCTTGGAAAAACCGAAAAACGTAGCACCTCCATATCTCCAAAAGTGCTGAATAGAAAAAGTTGAGACATGGCTCTTTGTGAAGAACTCTCCATGGGGAATAATATATGTTAATGATGACGTCATCTATCACGTGGTTCGGACGCCATATTTGTCTTAAATGGCCGATAAAAGAGTACATTCCGGCAAGTCCTCGGTCTCTGACCGATTTTTCATTTGTCTGTTTGTCTGTTTGTCTGTTTGTCTGTTTGTCTGTTTGCAGCACTACGTCTACGCCGTTGCACGTAGAATCACCAAACTTTGCACACGTATTTGTCTTGCCCTCTAATATACTGTGCCCAAATGATGACGTCATCGGTCACGTGGTTCGGCCGCCATCTTGGAAAAACCAAAAAAATTTGCACCTCCATATCTCCAAAAGTCCTGAACAGAAAATATTGAGACATGGCTCATTGTAAAGAACTCTCCATGGGGAATAAAATATGTTAATGATGACGTCATCAGTCACGTGGTCGGCCGCCATCTTGGAAAAACGGGAAAACTTTGCACCACGATATCTCCAAAAGTGCTGAACAGAAAAAATGGAGACATGGCTCATTGTAAAGAACGCTCCATGGGGAATAAAATATGTTAATGATGACGTCATATGTCACGTGGTCGGCCGCCATCTTGGAAAAACGGCAAAACTTTGCACCACTATATCTCCAAAAGTGCAGAATGGAAAAAATTGAGAGATGGCTCATTGTAAAGAACTCTCCATGGGGAATAAAATATGTTAATGATGACGTCATGTATCACGTAGTTCGGCCGCCATATTTGTTCTAAATGGCCGATAAAAAAGTACATTCCGGCAAGTCCTCGGTCTCTGACCGATTTTTCATCTGTTTGTTACTTGCCGGAAAAGATTCCGGCAAGTATGTTGATCTGTTCGTTTGTTACTTGCCGGAAAAGATTCCGGCAAGTATGTTGATCTGTTCGTTTGTTTGTCTGTCTGTCTGTCTGTTTGTCTGTCTGTCTGTTTGCAGCACTGCGTCTACACCGTTGCACGTAGAATCGCCAAACTTTGCACACATATTGGTCTTGCCCTGGAATAGACTGTGCCCAATTGATGACGTCATCGGTGACGTGGTTCGGCCGCCATCTTGGAAAAACCGAAAAACGTTGCACCTCTATATCTCCGAAAGTACTGAACAGAAAAAAATTGAGACATGGCTCATTGTAAAGAACTCTCCATGCGGAATAAAATATGTAAATGATGACGTCATCAGTCACGTGGTTCGGTCGCCATCTTGGAAAAACGGCAAAACGTTGCGCCACGATATCTCCAAAAGTGCTGAACAGAAAAAATTGAGACATGGCTCATTGTAAAGAACTCTCCATGGGGAATAAAATATGTTAATGATGACGTCATATGTCACGTGGTCGGCCGCCATCTTGGAAAAACGGCAAAACTTTGCACCACTATATCGCCAAAAGTGCTGAACAGAAAAAATTGAGACATGGCTCATTGTAAAGAACTCCACATGGGGAATAAAATATGTTAATGATGACGTCATCAGTCACGTGGTCGGCCGCCATCTTGGAAAAACGGCAAAACTTTGCACTACGAAATCTCCAAAAGTGCTGAACAGAAAAAATTGAGACATGGCTCATTGTAAAAAACTCTCCATGGGGAATAAAATATGTTAATGATGTCATATGTCACGTGGTCGGCCGCCATCTTGGAAAAACGGCAAAACTTTGCACCACTATATCTCCAAAAGTGCTGAACAGAAAAAATTGAGACATGGCTCATTGTAAAGACCTCTCCATGGGGAATAAAATATGTTAATGATGATGCCATCGGTCACGTGGTTCGGCCGCCATCTTGGAAAAACGGCAAAAACTTTGCACCACTATATCTCCAAAAGTGCAGAATGGAAAAAATTGAGACATGGCTCATTGTAAAGACCTCTCCATGGGGAATAAAATTTGTTAATGATGACATCATATGTCACGTGGTTCGGCCGCCATCTTGGAAAAACCGAAACCTCCACATCTCCGAAAGTGCTGAATAGAAAAAATTGAGACATGGCTCATTGAAAAGAACTCTCCATGGGGAATAAAATATGTTAATGATGACGTCATCGGTCACGTGGTTCGGCCGCCATATTTGTCCTAAATGGCGGATAAAAAAGTACATTCCGGCAAGTCCTCGGTCTCTGACCGATTTTTCATCTGTTTGTCTGTCTGTCTGTTTGCAGCACTGCGTCTACACCGTTGCACGTAGAATCGCCAAACTTTGCACACATATTGGTCTTGCCCTGGAATAGACTGTGCCCAATTGATGACGTCATCGGTGACGTGGTTCGGCCGCCATCTTGGAAAAACCGAAAAAAATTGCACCTCTATATCTCCGAAAGTGCTGAATAGAAAAAATTGAGACATGGCTCATTGTAAAGAACTCTCCATGGGGAATAAAATATGTTAATGATGATGCCATTGGTCATGTGGTTCGGCCGCCATCTTGGTAAAACGGGAAAACTTTGCACCACTATATCTCCAAAAGTGCAGAATGGAAAAAATTGAGAGATGGCTCATTGTAAAGAACTCTCCATGGGGAATAAAATATGTTAATGATGACGTCATGTATCACGTAGTTCGGCCGCCATATTTGTTCTAAATGGCCGATAAAAAAGTACATTCCGGCAAGTCCTCGGTCTCTGACCGATTTTTCATTTGTCTGTTTGTCTGTTTGTCTGTTTGTCTGTCTGTCTGTCTGTTTGCAGCACTGCGTCTACACCGTTGCACGTAGAATCGCCAAACTTTGCACACATATTGGTCTTGCCCTGGAATAGACTGTGCCCAATTGATGACGTCATCGGTGACGTGGTTCGGCCGCCATCTTGGAAAAACCGAAAAACTTTGCACCTCTATATCTCCGAAAGTACTGAACAGAAAAAATTGAGACATGGCTCATTGTAAAGAACTCTCCATGGGGAAAACAATATGTTAATGATGACGTCATATGTCACGTGGTCGGCCGCCATCTTGGAAAAACGGCAAAACTTTGCACCACTATATCTCCAAAAGTGCAGAACAGAAAAAATTGAGACATGGCTCATTCTAAAGAACTCTCCATGGGGAATAAAATATGTTAATGATGACGTCATCAGTCACGTGGTCGGCCGCCATCTTGGAAAAACGGCAAAACTTTGTACCACGAAAGCTCCAAAAGTGCTGAACAGAAAAAATTGAGACATGGCTCATTGTAAAGAACTCTCCATGGGGAATAAAATATGTTAATGATGATGTCATATGTCACGTGGTCGGCGGCCATCTTTGAAAAACCGAAAAACGTTGCACCTCCATATCTCCGAAAGTGCTCAATAGAAAAAATTGAGACATGGCCCATTGAAAAGAACTCTCCATGGGGAATGAAATATGTTAATGATGATGTCATCAGTCACGTGGTTCGCCCGCCATCTTGGAAAAACGGCAAAAATTTGCACCACTATACTGTATCTCCAAAAGTGCTGAACAGAAAAAATTGAGACATGGCTCATTGTAAAGAACTCTCCATGGGGAATAAAATATGTTAACGATGACGTCATATGTCACGTGGTCGGCCGCCATCTTGGAAAAACGGCAAAAATTTGCACCACTATATCTCCAAAAGTGCTGAACAGAAAAAATTGAGACATGGCTCATTGTAAAGAACTCTCCATGGGGAATAAAATATGTTAATGATGACGTCATCAGTCACGTGGTCGGCCGCCATCTTGGAAAAACGGCAAAACTTTGCACCACGATATCTCCAAAAGTGCTGAACAGAAAAAATTGAGACATGGCTCATTGTAAAGAACGCTCCATGGGGAATAAAATATGTTAATGATGACGTCATCAGTCACGTGGTCGGCCGCCATCTTGGAAAAACCGAAAAACCTAGCACCTCCATATCTCCGAAAGTGCTGAATAGAAAAAATTGAGACATGGCTCATTGTCAAGAACTCTCCATGTGGAATAAAATATGTTAATGATGACGTCATCGGTCACGTGGTGCGGCCGCCATCTTGGAAAAACGGGAAAAAAATCACCTCCATATCTCCGAAAGTGCTGAATAGAAAAAATTGAGACATGGCTCATTGGAAAGAACTCTCCATGGGGAATAAAATATGTTAATGATGACGTCATCGGTCACGTGGTTCGGCCGCCATCTTGGAAAATCCGAAAAACGTTGCACCTCTATCTCCAAAAGTGCTGAACAGAAAAAATTGAGACATGGCTCATTGGAAAGAACTCTCCAGGGGGAATAAAATATGTTAATGATGATGTCATCGGTCAGGTGGTTCAGCCGCCATATTTGTCCTAAATGGCCAATAAAAAAGTAAATTCCGGCAAGTCCTCGGTCTCTGACCGATTTTTCATCTGTTTGTCTGTTTGCAGCACTGCGTCTACACCGTTGCACGGAGAATTGCCAAACTTTGCACACATATTGGTCTTGCCCTGGAATAGACTGTGCCCAATTGATGACGTCATCGGTGACGTGGTTCGGCCGCCATCTTGGAAAAACCGAAAAACTTTGCACTTCTATATCTCCGAAAGTACTGAACAGAAAAATTGAGACATGGCTCATTGTAAAGAACTCTCCATGGGGAATAAAATATGTTAATGATGACATCATCAGTCAAGTGGTCGGCCGCCATCTTGGAAAAACGGCAAAAATTTGCACCACTATATCTCCAAAAGTGCTGAACAGAAAAAATTGAGACATGGCTCATTGTAAAGAACTCTCCATGGGGAATAAAATATGTTATTGATGACGTCATCGTTCACGTGTTTCGACCGCCATATTTGTCCAAAATGGCCGATAAAAAAGTACATTCCGGCAAGTCCTCGGTCTCTGACCGATTTTTCATTACTTGCCGGAAAATTTTTTCCGGCAAGTATGTTGATCTGTTCGTTTGTCTGTCTGTTTGTTACTTGCCGGAAAAGATTCCGGCAAGTATGTTGATCTGTTCGTTTGTTACTTGCCGGAAAAAATTTTCCGGCAAGTATGTTGATCTGTTCGTTTGTTTGTCTGTCTGTCTGTTTGTCTGTCTGTTTGTCTGTCTGTTTGTCTGTTTGCAGCACTGCGTCTACACCGTTGCACGGAGAATCGCCAAACTTTGCACACATAATGGTCTTGCCCTCTAATATACTGTGCCTCAATGATGACGTCATCAGTGACGTGGTTCGGCCGCCATCTTGGATAAACCGAATAAATTTGCACCTCTATATCTCCGAAAGTACTGAACAGAAAAAATTGAGACATGGCTCATTGTAAAGAACTCTCCATGGGGAATAAAATATGTTAATGATGACGTCATATGTCACGTGGTCGGCCGCCATCTTGGAAAAACGGCAAAAATTTGCACCACTATATCTCCAAAAGTGCTGAACAGAAAAAATTGAGACATGGCTCATTGTAAAGAACTCTCCATGGGGAATAAAATATGTAAATGATGACGTCATCAGTCACGTGGTTCGGTCGCCATCTTGGAAAAACGGCAAATCGTTGCGCCACTATATCTCCAAAAGTGCTGAACAGAAAAAATTGAGACATGGCTCATTGGAAAGAACTCTCCATGGGGAATAAAATATGTTAATGATGACGTCATATGTCACGTGGTCGGCCGCCATCTTGGAAAAACGGCAAAACTTTGCACCACTATATCTCCAAAAGTGCTGAACAGAATAATTGAGACATGGCTCATTGTAAAGAACTCTCCATGGGGAATAAAATATGTTAATGATGACGTCATCAGTCACGTGGTCGGCCGCCATCTTGGAAAAACGGCAAAACTTTGCACCACAAAATCTCCAAAAGTGCTGAACAGAAAAAATTGAGACATGGCTCATTGTAAAGAACTCTCCATGGGGAATAAAATATGTTAATGATGACGCCATCGGTCACGTGGTTCGGCCGCCATCTTGGAAAAATGGGAAAACTTTGCACCTCAACATCTCCGAAAGTGCTGAAATGAAAAAATTGAGACATGGCTCATTGTAAAGAACTCTCCATGGGGAATAAAATATGTTAATGATGACGTCATATGTCACGTGGTCGGCCGCCATCTTGGAAAAACGGCAAAACTTTGTTCCACTGTATCTCCAAAAGTGCTGAACAGATAAAATTGAGACATGGCTCATTGTAAAGAACTCTCCATGGGGAATAAAACATGTTAATGATGACGTCATCGGTCAAGTGCTTCTGCCGCCAGCTTGGAAAATCCGAAAAACTTTGCACCTCCATATCTCCAAAAGTGCTGAATAGAAAAAATTGAGACATGGCTCCTTGTAAAGAACTCTCCATGGGGAATAAAATATGTTCATGATGACGTCATCGGTCACGTGGTTCAGCCGCCATCTTTGAAAAACCAAAAAACCTTGCACCTCGATATCTCCAAAAGTGCTGAATAGAAAAAATTGAGACATGGCTCATTGTAAAGAACTCTCCATGGGGAATAAAATATGTTAATGATGACGTCATAGGTGCCTCCCTTATGACGTCATAATTGCATTTAACTCTGTCTGCAATATAACAGATGTTCTCAGCTTCATCAGTCGTAATTTCTTTGTAATCGTTGATCCAAACACCACTCATTTTGGTATTTAACTAAAAACAAGTCACATCCAGGAATCAAGATCGACCTGACAAAGAACAATACTAGAGATACTTTCTGACCAGTTTCAGCCATTCTAGAATGTCATTGAACTTTCAACTGAGTCGATTGAATGTTATGAAGGCTGTGTCCACTAGCACTGAGGAGAAAATCAAAGGTTGTGAAGAGTAAGATCACACAAGTGCATTATATGCAAGATGAGATACTATCTTTAATACAGATGCTCAGAACACATGTGCACAACATACTACTCTGTACCAGAAATGTGAACCAAGATATTGAGTGTATGTCAAAACCATATTCTGATTCCCACCAAACTAAAATCACCATGCTGGACGTGTAAAATGTAAATCACATGATATAAAATCACAAATGATGTAAAATCACAAACTCATTTTCAGGTATTTTAACAAAGGGTAGTCAACATTGTACAACACTAATCAAGTCACATACAGTATAGTATCACACCAGAGGTCATTGGTGTTACAAGATTCAGATGACGAGATCATTCACTGGTCATGATTGACACCATTGGGTTTAGCAGTTCTAGAGAATTTGATATAGCTTCTGATGAAGAAGTGTATCCAATTTGAAGTGTTGCTGTTCATGTATTTTGAACTCATCTTTCCAGAGACAACCATTCAACCTTTATTGGTTCACATACAGGTTGATAGACTTGTGACTGTCTCACTGGAGGAAGTTCACATGTATCAATATTTAATTACTGATGTTAATTACAATCAGGTAAATATTTGATAATGTAGCTCTGTCTGGGCTAAGATATGTAATGTACTATTTGAAATCATAGTATGCTGTCATATATGTCATGCTTGCGGAGAATATCTGCTATAGCAACTTACAACGACATCAATTATGTCTCATGAACCATTCATGTACACTCTGTGGTGACAAAAGTCATGTCATGATCAGAATAGTACGTATCATGCACGTCCATGTGAACTTGTTCCGGTTCATTTTTATTGAAATATATGTGATCTATCATTGTACCTCTATCTGTTGTTGCCTGGTTAATACATTGTTTGAATCCATAGCATTGCATGAGCTTTGTCAACTCTGTTTGTCTTTGGTTTGTCAAATCATCATTGAAGTCACCAAGTATGATTGTTGGCACATGTAATGGCATCAAATCAAGAAGACTACTTAGTTGTAGCAAGAAGGTTTTCATTGGGAATGATGGTTTCCTATAAACTACAGTAACAACAAAACGTGATTTCTGCGTTTCTAAAACTATCGCTTTTGACTCCAATCCTTTCACAGATATCAGTTCTAGTTCTTTAGGTTGCAGATCAGTCAGAGCACATATCATCACTCCGTGCAAATTACCATGATCATGCATGCTTGGAATATTTTGTCTGAAAACTGTATATCCATATTTCTCAGCAAATTCATCAACATTATGATCATCTGTCAGATAGGTTTCAGTGAAACACATAACATCTGTTTCAGCTAAAATTTGATTTTCTCTATGACTCATCAGGTCTGCTAATTTCTCCAGGAAATAATGGATATTTAAGTGACCCACTGTTATCCAGTCAGGTTTGTGCAAGGTCAAAAGATTTAACTCTTCCATTGATAATGTATTAACACACATTTCATTAATTTCATGTTCCAATTTATCATTAGCTTTTATTCCAGCTGAATCGAAGTCAAGTATATGCAAACCAAGCAGAGTCTTCACTCGACTGAATGCCACATATGCTTGTCCTTTTCCAAATCGTTTTGCACCCTTCATGCTGACAACAATTTCATCCACTGTGAGACCCTGACACTTATGAATTGTTACTGCCCAAGCCAGTGTAAGCGGGAATTGTCTTCTGGAGATTTGCGCTGCCTTCCTGTTTCCTTTTTCAAATTTCCCTTCGTGTCTTTTGATTGGAACTGCATTGGGATATCGGTCTTTCCACTGACTTCCAGAAATAGCACTTGTACCTACATTTTCGTTGTCAAATTTCACCAGAACTATAGCAACTCCTTTGTTTGTATTTTCTATGATACTTTCAACAGTTCCAATTACACCATTAACAAGTCCATCTCCAGTATCCACATTATATGTGAGCATCACTCGTGCACCAATTGCCAAAATGAGAGTCGTATGAAGACCAGCAGTTTCAGAACGTTTCTGTGAAGTTGGTATTCTTTCCAAATTTAGTTGTCCTGTGCTGTCCGTTTTGTCATCTGATGCATGAATGTAAATACGC
The DNA here is from genome assembly GCF_964187855.1 of Myxine glutinosa. NCBI lineage: Eukaryota > Metazoa > Chordata > Myxini > Myxiniformes > Myxinidae > Myxine > Myxine glutinosa. The sequence continues at coordinate 28,223 of NW_027617815.1, forward strand.
TGTTTAGGACTTGGTGCAAGTTTCTCCAATTTTGCCATATTCCTGTCATCAACATCACAGTTGAATGCAAATACGTGGAGTACATCGTGTGGGTAATTTGGATCATCTAAACTGATTTCTCTAGATTTCAATACATCCAGATCTCTATTTGTACATTTCCCAACTCTAACACGGCAAAGCAATTCTGCAAATGCACAGTCATCTTTCTGACGCATAACTTCATCCAACTCATGTATTTTGAACTCTTCTTTCCAGAGACAACCATTCAACCTTTCGACTGGATCACGTACAGGTTGATATATTTGTGACTGTCTCACTGGAGGAAGTTGATACAAATCTCCAACTGCAAGAATACACACATTACCAAAATATATTGAATCTCCAGTAACTCCTTTAATTTCCTCTAGACGCTTGTGGATGTTCAACAACATATCTGATCCAACCATGGAAATTTCATCAATGATAACCAAGTGCAGATGTTCCAGCTTGGATCGTAGAGAATTCAGTTTCTCAAATGACAGATGGTCACCTTCTTTCCCATACTTAGTTGTTCGGAGAAGCAGCGCTGAGTGAATGGTCATTCCTCCAATATTAAATGCAGCAACTCCTGTAGGAGCAGTCAACAACACCGTGACATCTGTTGGTTTTATCCCACCTGACAGTGCTAACAACTTTCTAGTGTCTGAATGTATCAGTTTTATCACATGACTTTTTCCAACACCACCAGGACCACTCAAGAAAAGTCTGTATGGTTTTACAGCTTTACCCTGTTTCATTGCTATTACGGCAGCTTTGCACCACTGTCTGTGATAAAAAACGATCTCTGCCTGTTTCACATTGAGTCTACGAATCATTTTTCGATATTCTGAGGGTGACATAAGCTCTCGGTCAGCTTCAGCTTGATAACGTGCTACAAGTTCTGATGTCTGGATACATTTTGGCCATTCAATCATGTTGGCATTTGCATCAAGATCTTCCTGGTCAATATCCCTCTCCACATCAATGTCTTCATTTATATCTTGCAAATTGTTATGCTCAGCACCGGGTGCAATGTTTGCCCATGCATGTTCCGGTGGTCCATATTCTGCATGATCATGCAAAGCTTGATCGATTAGTTCCAAATTTTGTGTGAATTTTGCCTCATTTTCACATATGGCATCGGCAACGGCAAAATAATGAGAAGCATAATCAGGAAAGCCTGCAGTCAGATCAACATCCTCATTTCTCCATGGTAAATATAGCATCAGTTTTGCTCGATAGAAGTTACTTGAGTCTTTTTCAAAACTAAACTTTCTGAATCGAATTACTGCTTCACATCGACGTTTATGCATTGTTCCTTTGCCATCTTTCAACTTGATGTACTTCGGGAGTCTATCTCTGTCAGCTAATCCTGCCTGTTCTTGATCCATTTCTAATACCACAGGAACACTGTCATCTATCTCTTCACCTCTGTCACAATGACTAACCGTATAATTGGCAGCAAAATCAGCAAGGCACAGGTTTTCCAATATGTTAGGTCTTGAAGCATATCTTATGATGATGTTACTTTGGAATATATCCTCATCTCCATCATCCAGATCATCAAGCTCTTTTTGTGGTTTCAGCACAGCTGATCGTTCTGTTTTTGCATCAGTATTGACAAACAACACCTGTCTACTGAATTTCTTCATTGGCATTGACAAAATTCGATACACAGCTTCTTGTGCACTTACTTCACGATGGTTCAAGAATACTGATCCCACACGTCTCAACATTGTTTTGATGTCCTGATCTTTGTATTCTTTGCACACTTGTTTCAATAGCTCTCCTACACCTTTTTCATTCTTGGTCATGTAAGCAGCTACATACATAACACATGCATATGCATCAACAATGAACTGGATATCAATGTTTGCTTGCCATGCTTTCAATACAGTAGGATTGTATGGATTAACATTAACTTCAGAAGGGTTTCTCCTCAGCAGTATATGTTTGCCTTTCTCAGAAACTGGCAACGCATTTGCATAACGTTCTTCTGGTACATTCGCCATATCCAACAGTTTTGTCATACTAACATTCTTTGGGGTACTTTCATCAGACAATACCTCTTTCACTTTGCTGAGACCACACTTGGCACTTTCCTTGCCCAGTTTTGAATTTTGTTCATCTGGTTCTCTGGCAATGATAGTTCTTGAACTCGGGGGTTTTGGGTATTTGAATCGACAACAACCCTTTTTTCTACAGTAAGACGAGTGACTATGGACTTGCAACCTTTCAACTAATGTGTGTAGCACAGGATCATCATCTGGCAGAGCACAAGATACATGTTTGTCCATGAAAGATGCAACAGCTTCATCAGATGCAACATCTAATTTTGGTGCATTTTTTACCCAAAGTAATGTGTGAGCATGAGGAGATCCACGAGCTTGAAATTCTATACGGATCACATAGTCAACAATCTCACCTAGCGGATGAGCATTCGATTTCAGTACATCTCTGAACAAAAGCTCTAATCTGTATTGAAACTGGCGTGCAGCAGTGACAGGGTTTGATCTCAACCACATTGATCTATCTGCAAATGACATAATTTTCACATCATCGTCACTCAGTATTGTACCATACTGTCGAGCTATTGTTTGAATTACATCAGGCCATTGCAGGTCGGCAGCAGATACTGTGAAAAACCATGTAGGATTACCTACTTGTCGAACCATGGCGAGTACATCATAAAATACAGTTTGAAAGTAGGCCTGTGTCCCTCTAACATTCTTCAGGATTCTATATGCATGGTCAGATTGTATAAGTCTGCTCATGTGTTCAACACTTTTCACCATACCAGCTGTGAGTCTTTTGCCACGAAAGTGTTTGCCACTAGCTCTACGAAACATAAAGTGATTGATATCACTCTGAACTTGTTTGCTTTCAGTAGCATATTGTGCACTAAGGAGATATTCAATTGATTTCGCAAATCGTCCATCTACATCAAGTAGTCTTTGGTTGAAGTATTTTCGTGGAGTTAAATGAATTGGTCGATCAGTTGTCAGTGCATTTGATCCATCTGGATATTTATCTGGATGTGACAATTCCTCAAAATTAGGATCACTCAGAAGTGGCATTGGCTTCTCGTTATCTCCTGGTGCAACACTTATCAATTTGTTTACTAATTCTGGATTTTCATTCATCATGCTGGTTTCATATGGCAAGCCGCAAACTTTAGAAGCTTCTTCAAAAGCATGCTCATCTTCAGCAACTAGTTCCTCATCAGAGTCATCACTTTCTCTGTTTTCCTTAGTCACAGTTGTCTTTCCATCACACGTTTCAGTCTCCAAAGATGATGCCACTCTACTCGTGTCAGACATATTAACATGTTTTTCAGGCACTTCGTCATTTGACAAGGATACACTTGTACCATCGCATACACAGTATGGCTCAAACACAACATAGTGAGATTGACCAATCAATCCAAGATGAAATTCCTTATCACTGTGATATCTGGAACATACAGTGTGCATGGTGGAGCTTGACGTTGCATGAACATAAACAGTGAATGAAAACATATCTGCCAGTGCCTGTAGTGTTACGTGGTCTCCCCATTGATTTCCATATTGAACTTCATCAATGTACCTTATCCATTGCAACTCTCTTTGTGTTTCGATATCCTGTATTTCCCTGATAGCTCTATCATATTCCGTTGGTTGCTCAGTATCAGCATTAGACAAATTTTCTGTTGCTATCCTGGCTGATATAAAGTCACGATAATTCTCAGCATTTGTGCTCATGAAATCAGCAACTTGTTCACGCAACAAAACTGGGTTACATGTAGTCACTCCTAGCCTGTCAAGGTGGTAACAAACAGAATAGAACATACAATTGCCATCACGTGGAACGTCAACAATATTCATCCTGTTTTTCCTAGCTAAGACATTCAACTTTGCATAGTCTGTCTGACAATGTTGTGGCAGATCTGACATTGATACATCAATCACAAATGTTGCTTGTTTTTCTTCTGAACAGCCTTGTGCTACACTTTCTGAACTATGGTCAGTAGAGCTAGGTGTTGATTGTGTTTCACACGAACTTTGTTTTCGTTTCTTCAAGCTAGGATCATCACAGCTAATTGCTTGCCAAAGCTCAACGTCATCATGTGCAGCATCACAGGCCCAGTTTTCATTGATTTCAATATTTGTGTAATGAGGGTTGTCTAACTTTAACCTGCGCAAAGCATTCAAAACTCTATCAGCATCGACATAATCATACATATAATGAGAGGAATGTTTCAAACTCCGTTTCAACTTCATGGGCACTATCTGTGATTCAGATGGCAATCGTGGGAACAGTTTACAAACAGCATCTAATTTTGATGGCACGTTAACTGCAGGACCATGAATACCATGTTGTTTTCCTCTTGGTAAACCAACCATTTTCATGAATGGGATTCTTTGCGATATCAATCTTAGTTCCAGCGCATTTAGGTCTTTCAGTTCACGTGGCTGTTGTTGCAGTGACAAGTTATTAGCCTTTGATTGTGCAGGCATTTTTCCTGTCTTCAGAGTCAAATCACATGTTCTACATATCCACTCTTGGCCATCATGCGACTTTAATCTATATGAAAGTACATCATTGAACAAACTGCTGGAACACTTCTTGTATCTATCTTCATTCAAGTGTATAACTGTCATTCTGTACATTAAACGGTGACATGAACAACATATATAATTTGCAGAATCCTTAACATTTTTCAAAAACTCTGAAATCACTGTTTCATTTTCTGGGATTATGTTATTCTTCACTTCTCTAATGATTCTCATTGATTTTTTCACATTTTCCTGTCTCTGTTTTCTATTCTCTGGTGTTTCGTTTTCCCTTGATTCTGTATGTTTCTCTTGATCTGTGTTCTGCCTCAGTTTTGTCTTCTCTGGTGTTTCATTTTCCCTTGATTCTGTATGTTTCTCTTGATCTGTGTTCTGCCTCAGTTTTCTCTTCTCTGGTGTTTCAACCTCACGAATGTGTTGCATTGAACTTTTCACTGTTCTCTGTCTTTTAACTCTCTTCTCTGTTGTTTCGTTTTGCCTTGATTCTGTATGTTTCTCTTGATCTGTGTTCTGCCTCAGTTTTCTCTTCTCTGTTGTTTCGTTTTCCCTTGATTCTGTATGTTTCTCTTGATCTGTGTTCTGCCTCAGTTTTCTCTTCTCTGGTGTTTCAACCTCACGAATGTGTTGCATTGAACTTTTCACTGTTCTCTGTCTTTTAACTCTCTTCTCTGTTGTTTCGTTTTCCCTTGATTCTGTATGTTTCTCTTGATCTGTGTTCTGCCTCAGTTTTGTCTTCTCTGGTGTTTCATTTTCCCTTGATTCTGTATGTTTCTCTTGATCTGTGTTCTGCCTCAGTTTTCTCTTCTCTGGTGTTTCAACCTCACGAATGTGTTGCATTGAACTTTTCACTGTTCTCTGTCTTTTAACTCTCTTCTCTGTTGTTTCGTTTTGCCTTGATTCTGTATGTTTCTCTTGATCTGTGTTCTGCCTCAGTTTTCTCTTCTCTGTTGTTTCGTTTTCCCTTGATTCTGTATGTTTCTCTTGATCTGTGTTCTGCCTCAGTTTTCTCTTCTCTGGTGTTTCATTCTCACGCGATTTTCTCATTCTTAACTTAGACTCTTCTCTTCTTTGAGCAGTGCTTTTGCCTTTTGGTTTACCCATGATAAACTTCCGAATTTACAAAAAAATTGGAAGATATTTATATCGATGTGTGCTTAAAATGTAATTTGTGCAGTAAATCAACAAAATCAGACTTTATTTAAAGTCGGTTTTTTTTCGTAACTTTTCGTTTTTCTTTAAACCTTTTGTTTAGGACAAAGATGATGTGAAATTTGCTATGGATTTTGGTGACTTTTCTCTTTTTGATGAGGTGCGATGGAGTTTGATAATGGCAGGACCACGCGTGATATCGATATGAAGAATGATACCAGGAACAGCACCTGAAAAGAGAAAAAAAACACAAATAAGAATATTTGTAAGTTTATATTAATTTCTGAATGGGTATTTATTTTACGACGTTTGGACGAAGGCAATTCTACCCGTCATCTAACGCCCTCGCATCGGGTGACACAATTGTGAATTCAGAATTCAGTAAACATGGTTCAGTAGGGAAAACCTCAATTTTTCAACCCGGATGAAAAACAAAACTTGCTTCATGCCGGGCCTGGGTTTGAACACACGGCCCTCCAGTTAGTCTGCTGTATCCGGTTTATAGGAAAATCAGATATGATTTCTTTCATTGCCCTATACCACAAACATGTGATACCTAATAATTAAGCCTGCAGAAGTAATGGTAATTTCGCCCCCAAAACTGTCATTTTAGATCATATAAACCGCCCTAAAATTGGCCCTTTGGATCTGTACGAATGTGTAGCATTTGTACCATGTTCTGTCCCTTTGGATGATTCAACAGCACCCATACTGCTTGGGTACCTAGTAAGGTCCTAAACCTGCTACATGCATGATTAGAAAAGATGATTTTCGAGAAATGATAGAGTTTGAAATTCCAATGATAAAGTCCAATTTGAAGTTTCAGAAAATTCAAAAACAGACAAATTCCAAAAATTATCTACTACTTTGAGGGGAGGAGCCCATACAATCAGTGTAACAAGTATTGAAAGAATCCACAATGAGCTCTTTGAGAAGATACACTTTGAAAAAAGTTGATAAGACACCGGCAGACAGATGACAGACGATGCCGGACGAATGAGTATCGGAAAAGCTCTGCTGACCATCACCACAGCAGATCTAAAAACTCTCACCAAAGTCAGCAGGTGATGTCAAGCGTTCGGCAAACAACTGCTCAAGTACAAAACTGCACCTGCAAAGCAAAAGTGAATATTCTCATCACCAAAAAACAATATTTTCCATTAAGTTCAACATTGAAACAATTGAACTAATCATTCGAGCAGTTCCAACCGCTTGAATATTATTTACACAACTGTATTTATTTGCAAATCGCAGATGTAACTTTTGAGATATCAATTAGCTATTTCATAGGTATATTTATTTATACGACAGGGGAACTAAAAATATAACAAACAAGCATAGACACATTCAAAGTACATCGCCCCCACTTCAAATAAATAAATATCCTCCAGCGCGGCATTGCCGGGGCACCTTCGGCCTTCGGCGCCCGGCAATACCGCCGTGCAGCTCATAGACACTGTATTGGGAGGGGGCGATGGACAACATATCCTTTGGCGTCCGCTGATGCTGCACCGCGTGCATTGTGTACAAATGCACTTCTGAGGTAAATGTACACAAATAATACTTCGGAGAGTGACATCGGCGGGCAATGAGATATCGTGTTATATATCGATTTTAGCCCGACAACTCAATGGTGAAAAATCACTTTAAAATTATCTGATCCGGATCCGGATTCGAAACGTCATCAAAATTGAATCACTTCTTTCTTGTCAGACACCCAACCAGTCCACCAAGTTTCGTCCAAATCTGTCCACAACATTTTGAGATATCCCACTATGTATCGTTTTTGGCCCTATCTCCCAATGGTGAAGAATCACTTAAAAAATGATAGCAGCCGGATCCGGATCTTCACCAAAATCGAATCATTTCGTACTTGTCACATATGACAAAAGCTACCTCTCCGACAGATTCCGTCCAAATCCGCCCACAACTTTTTGAGATATCTTGTTCACAGACAAACAGACAAACAGACATGGGTAACAGACACATAACACATCCTTCACCCACCTTCGATAGCAGGGGTAAATATGATTTATGGGTGAATGTTATGCCAGTAAATATGGGTAAATATGGCTAAATATTATGCAAGTGACCAAGCGGAGTGTGGGGGAGGGGGGGGTAAGAGGTTGGAGGGGTTGGGGGAGGGTGAGGGGAGACTTGTTATCGCATCTTTTTGAACTTCTGAAGTGAATGTGTATATAAAAAAAGCTTTTCGAAGGTGAATGTGTATAAAAAAAGCTTTTCGAAGGTGAATGTGTATAAAAAAAGCTTTTCGAAGGTGAATGTGTATAAAAAAAGCTTTTCGAAGGTGAATGTGTATATAAAAACAAGCTTTTCTAAGGTGAATGTGTATATATAAAAAAAGCTTTTCTAAGGTGAATGTGTATATATAAAAAAAGCTTTTCTAAGGTGAATGTGTATATATAAAAAAAGCTTTTCTAAGGTGAATGTGTATATATAAAAAAAGCTTTTCTAAGGTGAATGTGTATATATAAAAAAAGCTTTTCTAAGGTGAATGTGTATAAAACCATTTCTGAGGCGTCATCTTTGCAGATCATTTCTTTACAGGTGTGCTTCGTTAACTGTTGAGGTGAAGTAAATTTACCTCATTGAAGACACTTTATTGCAGGAAACCCCTTTTCAGCAGTCGATGACAAGCCTGCCTCTTGGCTGCAGTCTCACAATTTCCTCGCGTGCTTCAGTACGGAGCTCCACCAGGGTTAAGACCGAGTGTGTCAGTAACGTCCTTTCCGGCGTCACCGTAGCTACGACTGGGTGGTGTCAGCAACGTCATTTCCGGCGTCACGTGCACCAGCGTTTTGCCTCGTCCGGGGCGGGGTGTAATCGATTTGCGTTTCCGTGTATAATGCCAGAGCCCGAGGCTGCGTTATCCAAAATATGATGAACGAGAACGGCACTTGGAACAACGCCCCCGCCAGGCTAAGCAGTTTATGTTTGTATGCACTGATAGACCAGATCTGGATTCGGACCTGAACCAAAATCGAATCGGCTTATTCCTGTCACCGAACCGACTCATCCACCTAGTTTAGTCATAACTCATCCATAATTTTTAAAATATCATGTTATATATCGCTTTTGGTTTGATCTCTCAATGGTGAAGAATCACTGAGGAAATTAAATAATTCTTGTAGCCGAATCCATGTCCACATCTTCACCAAAATCACATCGATTCTGCCTCGTCACACCCAACCTGTCCACCAAGTTTCGTCCGAATCTGTCCACAACCTTTTGAGATATCCTGCTGTGCATCGTTTTGGCCCCATCTCCCAATGGTGCAGAATATTTTTTTTGCACCTCCATATCTCTGAAAGTGCTGAATAGAAAAAATTGAGACATGGCTCCTTGTAAAGAACTCTACATGGGGAATAAAATATGTTAATAATGACATCATAGGTCACGTGGTTCGGCCGCCATCTTGGAAAAACCGAAAAACTTTGCACCTCCACATCTCCAAAAGTCCTGAATAGAAAAAATTGAGACATGGCTCATTGTAAACAACTCTCCACGGGGAATAAAATATGTTAATGATGACATCATCGGTCACGTGGTTCAGCCGCCATATTTGTTCTAAATGGCCGATAAAAAAGTACATTCCGGCAAGTCCTCGGTCTCTGACCGATTTTTCATTACTTGCCGGAAAAATTTCCGGCAAGTATGTTGATCTGTTCGTTTGTTTGTCTGTTTGTCTGTTTGTTACTTGCCGGAAAAATTTTCCGGCAAGTATGTTGATCTGTTCGTTTGTTTGTCTGTCTGTCTGTCTGTCTGTCTGTTTGTCTGTCTGTTTGCAGCACTGCGTCTACACCGTTGCACGTAGAATCGCCAAACTTTGCACACATATTGGTCTTGCCCTGGAATAGACTGTGCCCAATTGATGACGTCATCGGTGACGTGGTTCGGCCGCCATCTTGGAAAAACGGCAAAACTTTGCACCTCTATATCTCCAAAAGTACTGAACAGAAAAAATTGAGACATGGCTCATTGTAAAGAACTCTCCATGGGGAATAAAATATGTTAATGATGACGTCATCAGTCACGTGGTCGGCCGCCATCTTGGAAAAACGGCAAAACGTTGCGCCACTATATCTCCAAAAGTGCTGAACAGAAAAAATTGAGATATGGCTCATTGTAAAGAACTCTCCATGGGGAATAAAATATGTTAATGATGACGTCATATGTCACGTGGTCGGCCGCCATCTTGGAAAAACGGCAAAACTTTGCACCACTACATCTCCAAAAGTGCTGAACAGAAAAAATTGAGACATGGATCATTGTAAAGAACTCTCCATGGGGAATAAAATATGTTAATGATGACGTCATCAGTCACGTGGTCAGCCGCCATCTTGGAAAACGGCAAAACTTTGCACCACCATATCTCCAAAAGTGCTGAACAGAAAAAATTGAGACATGGCTCATTGTAAAGAACTCTCCATGGGGAATAAAATATGTTAATGATGACGTCATATGTCACGTGGTCGGCCGCCATCTTGGAAAAACGGCAAAACTTTGCACCACTATATCTCCAAAAGTGCTGAACAGAAAAAATTGAGACATGGATCATTGTAAAGAACTCTCCATGGGGAATAAAATATGTTAATGATGACGTCATCAGTCACGTGGTCAGCCGCCATCTTGGAAAAACGGCAAAACTTTGCACCACCATTTCTCCAAAAGTGCTGAACAGAAAAAATTGAGACATGGCTCATTGTAAAGAACTCTCCATGCGGAATACAACATGTTAATGATGATGTCATCGGTCATGTGGTCCGGCCGCCATCTTGGAAAAACCGAAAAACTTTGCACCTCCAGTGCTGAATAGAAAAAATGAGACATGGCTCATTGGAAAGAACTCTCCATGGGGAATAAAACATGTTAATGATGACGTCATCGGTCACGTGGTTCGGCCACCATATTTGTCCTAAATGGCCGACAAAAAAGTAAATTCCGGCAAGTCCTCGGTCTCTGACCGATTTTTCATCTGTTTGTCTGTCTGTCTGTTTGCAGCACTGCGTCTACACCGTTGCACGTAGAATCGCCAAACTTTGCACACATATTGGTCTTGCTCTGGAATAGACTGTGCCCAATTGATGACGTCATCGGTGACGTGGTTCGGCCGCCATCTTGGAAAAACCGAAAAACTTTGCACCTCTATATCTCCGAAAGTACTGAACAGAAAAAATTGAGACATGACTCATTGTAAAGAACTCTCCATGGGGAATAAAATATGTTAATGATGACGTCATCAGTCACGTGGTCGGCCACCATCTTGGAAAAACAGCAAAACTTTGCACCACTATATCTCCAAAAGTGCTGAACAGAAAAAATTGAGACATGGCTCATTGTAAAGAACTCTCCATGGGGAATAAAATATGTTAATGATGACGTCATCAGTCACGTGGTCGGCCGCCATCTTGGAAAAACGGCAAAACTTTGCACCACTATATTTCCAAAAGTGCTGAACAGAAAAAATTGAGACATGGCTCATTGTAAAGAACTCTCCATGGGGAATAAAATATGTTAATGATGACGTCATCGGTCACGTGGTTCAGCCGCCATATTTGTCCTAAATGGCCGATAAAAAAGTACATTCCGGCAAGTCCTCGGTCTCTGACCGATTTTTCATCTGTCTGTTTGTCTGTCTGTCTGTCTGTCTGTTTGCAGCACTGCGTCTACACCGTTGCACGTAGAATCGCCAAACTTTGCACACATATTGGTCTTGCCCTGGAATAGACTGTGCCCAATTGATGACGTCATCGGTGACGTGGTTCGGCCGCCATCTTGGAAAAACCGAAAAACTTTGCACCTCTATATCTCCGAAAGTACTGAACAGAAACAATTGAGACATGGCTCATTGTAAAGAACTCTCCATGGGGAATAAAATATGTTAATGATGACGTCGTCAGTCACGTGGTCGGCCGCCATCTTGGAAAAACAGCAAAACTTTGCACCACTATATCTCCAAAAGTGCTGAACAGAAAAAATTGAGACATGGCTCATTGTAAAGAACTCTCCATGGGGAATAAAATATGTTAATGATGATGTCATATGTCACGTGGTCGGCCGCCATCTTGGAAAAACGGCAAAACTTTGCACCACTATATTTCCAAAAGTGCTGAACAGAAAAAATTGAGACATGGCTCATTGTAAAGAACTCTCCATGGGGAATAAAATATGTAAATGATGACGTCATCAGTCACGTGGTTCGGTCGCCATCTTGGAAAAACGGCAAAACGTTGCGCCACTATATCTCCAAAAGTGCTGAACAGAAAAAATTGAGACATGGCTCATTGTAAAGAACTCTCCATGGGGAATAAAATATGTTAATGATGACGTCATATGTCACGTGGTCGGCCGCCATTTTGGAAAAACGGCAAAACTTTGCACCACTATATCTCCAAAAGTGCTGAACAGAAAAAATTGAGACATGGCTCATTGTAAAGAACTCTCCATGGGGAATAAAATATGTTAATGATGACGTCATCAGTCACGTGGTCGGCCGCCATCTTGGAAAAACGGCAAAAATTTGCACCACTATATCTCCAAAAGTGCTGAACAGAAAAAATTGAGACATGGCTCATTGTAAAGAACTCTCCATGGGGAATAAAATATGTTAATGATGATGTCATATGTCACGTGGTCGGCCGCCATCTTGGAAAAACGGCAAAACTTTGCACCACTATATCTCCAAAAGTGCTGAACCGAAAAAATTGAGACATGGCTCATTGTAAAGAACTCTCCATGGGGAATAAAATATGTAAATGATGACGTCATCAGTCACGTGGTTCGGTCGCCATCTTGGAAAAACGGCAAAACGTTGCGCCACTATATCTCCAAAAGTGCTGAACAGAAAGAATTGAGACATGGCTCATTGTAAAGAACTCTCCATGGGGAATAAAATATGTTAATGATGACGTCATATGTCACGTGGTCGGCCGCCATCTTGGAAAAACGGCAAAACTTTGCACCACTATATCTCCAAAAGTGCTGAACAGAAAAAATTGAGACATGGCTCATTGTAAAGAACTCCATGGGGAATAAAATATGTTAATGATGATGTCATCAGTCACGTGGTCGGCCGCCATCTTGGAAAAACCGAAAAACCTAGCACCTCCATATCTCCGAAAGTGCTGAATATAAATAATTGAGACATGGCTCATTGTAAAGAACTCTACATGGGGAATAAAATATGTTAATGATGATGTTATCGGTCACGTGGTTCGGCCGCCATCTTGGAAAAACCGAAAAACTCTGCACCTCCACATCTCCAAAAGTCCAGAATAGAAAAAATTGAGGCATGGCTCATTGTAAAGAACTCTCCATGGGGAATAAAATATGTTAATGATGACGTCATCAGTCACGTGGTTCGGCCGCCATATTTGTCCTAAATGGCTGATAAAAAAGTACATTCCGGCAAGTCCTCGGTCTCTGACCGATTTTTCATCTGTCTGTTTGTCTGTCTGTCTGTCTGTCTGTTTGCAGCACTGCGTCTACACCGTTGCACGTAGAATCGCCAAACTTTGCACACTTATTGGTCTTGCCCTGGAATAGACTGTGCCCAATTGATGACGTCATCGGTGACGTGGTTCGGCCGCCATCTTGGAAAAACCGAAAAACTTTGCACCTCTTTATCTCCGAAAGTACTGAACAGAAAAAATTGAGAAATGGCTCATTGTAAAGAACTCTCCATGGGGAATAAAATATGTAAATGATGACGTCATCAGTCACGTGGTTCGGTCGCCATCTTGGAAAAACGGCAAAACGTTGCGCCACTGTATCTCCAAAAGTGCTCAACAGAAAAAATTGAGACATGGCTCATTGTAAAGAACTCTCCATGGGGAATAAAATATGTTAATGATGATGTCATATGTCACGTGGTCGGCCGCCATCTTGGAAAAACGGCAAAACTTTGCACCACGAAATCTCCAAAAGCGCTGAACAGAAAAAATTGAGACATGCCTCATTGTAAAGAACTCTCCATGGGGAATAAAATATGTTAATGATGACGTCATAGGTCACGTCGTTCGGCCGCCATCTTGGAAAAACGGCAAAACTTTGCACCTCCATAGCTCTGAAAGTACTGAATAGAAAAAATTGAGACATGGCTCATTGTAAAGAACTCTCCATGGGGAATAAAACATGTTGATGACGTCATCTGTCACGTGGTTCGGCCGCCATCTTGGAAAAACCGAAAAACTTTGCACCTCCATATCTCCAAAAGTGCTGAATAGAAAAAATTGAGACATGGCTCATTGTAAAGAACTCTCCATGGGGAATAAAATTTGTTAATGATGACGTCATATGTCACGTGGTTCGGCCGCCATCTTGGAAAAAGCGAAAAATTTTGCACCTCCATATCTCTGAATGTGCTGAATAGAAAAAATTGAGACATGGCTCATTGTAAAGAACTCTCCATGGTGAATAAAATATGTTAATGATGACGTCATCAGTCAGGTGGTTCGGCCGCCATCTTGGAAAAACCGAAAAACTTTGCACCTCTATATCTCCGAAAGTACTGAACAGAAAAAATTTAGACATGGCTCATTGTAAAGAACTCTCCATGGGGAATAAAATATGTAAATGATGACGTTATCAGTCACGTGGTTCGGTCGCCATCTTGGAAAAACGGCAAAACGTTGCGCCACTATATCTCCAAAAGTGCTGAACAGAAAAAATTGAGACGTGGCTCATTGTAAAGAACTCTCCATGGGGAATAAAATATGTTAATGATGACGTCATATGTCACGTGGTCGGCCGCCATCTTCGAAAAACGGCAAAACTTTGCACCACTATATCTCCAAAAGTGCTGAACAGAAAAAATTGAAACATGGCTCATTGTAAAGAACTCTCCATGGGGAATAAAATATGTTAATGATGACGTCATCAGTCACGTGGTCGGCCGCCATCTTGGAAAAACGGCAAACTTTGCACCACGAAATCTCCAAAAGTGCTGAACAGAAAAAATTGAGACATGGCTCATTGTAAAGAACTCTCCATGGGGAATAAAATATGTTAATAATGACGTCATAGGTCACGTGGTTCGGCCGCCATCTTGGAAAAACCGAAAATTTTTGCACCTCCACATCTCTGAAAGTGCTGAATAGAAAAAATTGAGACATGGCTCATTGTAAAGAACTCTCCATGGGGAATAAAATATGTTAATGATGACGTCATCGGTCACGTGGTCCGGCCGCCATCTTGGAAAAACCGAAAAACTTTGCACCTCCAGTGCTGAATTGAAAAAATGAGACATGGCTCATTGGAAAGAACTCTCCATGGGGAATAAAATATGTTAATAATGACGTCATCGGTCACGTGGTTCGGCCGCCATCTTGGAAAAACCAAAAAACTTAGCACCTCGATATATCTCCGGAAGTGCTGAATAGAAAAAATTGAGACGTGGCTCATTGTAAAGAACTCTCCATGGGGAATAAAATATGTTAATGATGATGTCATCGGTCACATGGTTCGGCCGCCATATTTGTCCTAAATGGCCGACAAAAAAGTAAATTCCGGCAAGTCCTCAGTCTCTGACCGATTTTTCATCTGTTTGTCTGTTTGTCTGTTTGTCTGTTTGTCTGTTTGTCTGTCTGTTTGCAGCACTGCGTCTACACCGTTGCACGGAGAATCGCCAAACTTTGCACACATATTGGTCTTGCCCTGGAATAGACTGTGCCCAATTGATGACGTCATCGGTGACGTGGTTCGGCCGCCATCTTGGAAAAACCGAAAAACTTGGCACCTCTATATCTCCGAAAGTACTGTACAGAAAAAATTGAGACATGGCTCATTGTAAAGAACTCTCCATGGGGAATAAAATATGTTACTGATGACGTCATATGTCACGTGGTAGGCCGCCATCTTGGAAAAACGGCAAAAATTTGCACCACTATAGCTCCAAAAGTGCTGAACAGAAAAAATTGAGACATGGCTCATTGGAAAGAACTCTCCGTGGGGAATAAAATATGTTAATGATGACGTCATCGGTCACGTGGTTCGGCCGCCATCTTGGAAAATCCGAAAAACGTTGCACCTCTATCTCCAAAAGTGCTGAACAGAAAAAATTGAGACATGGCTCATTGTAAAGAACTCTCCGTGGGGAATAAAATATGTTAATGATGACGTCATATGTCACGTGGTCGGCCGCCATCTTGGAAAAACGGCAAAAATTTGCACCACTATATCTCCAAAAGTGCTGAACAGAAAGAATTGAGACATGGCCCATTGGAAAGAACTCTCCATGGGGAATAAAATATGTTAATAATGACGTCATCTATCACGTGGTTCAGCCGCCATATTTGTTCTAAATGGCCGATAAAAAAGTACATTCCGGCAAGTCCTCGGTCTCTGACCGATTTTTCATTACTTGCCGGAAAAATTTTCCGGCAAGTATGTTGATCTGTTCGTTTGTTACTTGCCGGAAAAATTTTCCGGCAAGTATGTTGATCTGTTCGTTTGTCTGTTTGTCTGTCTGTCTGTCTGTCTGTTTGCAGCACTGCGTCTACACCGTTGCACGTAGAATCGCCAAACTTTGCACACTTATTGGTCTTGCCCTGGAATAGACTGTGCCCAATTGATGACGTCATCAGTGACGTGGTTCGGCCGCCATCTTGGAAAAACCGAAAAACTTTGCACCTCTTTATCTCCGAAAGTACTGAACAGAAAAAATTGAGAAATGGCTCATTGTAAAGAACTCTCCATGGGGAATAAAATATATAAATGATGACGTCATCAGTCACGTGGTTCGGTCGCCATCTTGGAAAAACGGCAAAACGTTGCGCCACTGTATCTCCAAAAGTGCTCAACAGAAAAAATTGAGACATGGCTCATTGTAAAGAACTCTCCATGGGGAATAAAATATGTTAATGATGATGTCATATGTCACGTGGTCGGCCGCCATCTTGGAAAAACGGCAAAACTTTGCACCACTATATCTCCAAAAGTGCTGAACAGAAAAAATTGAGACATGCCTCATTGTAAAGAACTCTCCATGGGGAATAAAATATGTTAATGATGACGTCATAGGTCACGTCGTTCGGCCGCCATCTTGGAAAAACGGCAAAACTTTGCACCTCCATATCTCCGAAAGTGCTGAATAGAAAAAATTGAGACATGGCTCATTGTAAAGAACTCTCGATGGGGAATAAAATATGTTAATGATGACGTCATCAGTCACGTGGTCGGCCGCCATCTTGGAAAAACCGAAAAACCTAGCACCTCCATATCTCCGAAAGTGCTGAATAGAAAAAATTGAGACATGGCTCATTGTAAAGAACTCTCCATGGGGAATAAAATATGTAAATGATGACGTCATCAGTCACGTGGTTCGGTCACCATCTTGGAAAAATGGCAAAACGTTGCGCCACTATATCTCCAAAAGTGCTGAACAGAAAAAATTGAGACATGGCTCATTGTAAAGAACTCTCCATGGGGAATAAAATATGTTAATGATGACGTCATCAGTCACGTGGTCGGCCGCCATCTTGGAAAATCCGAAAAACCTAGCACCTCCATATCTCCGAAAGTGCTGAATAGAAAAAATTGAGACATGGCTCATTGTAAAGAACGCTCCATGGGGAATAAAATATGTTAATGATGTCATCGGTCACGTGGTTCGGCCGCCATCTTGGAAAAACCGAAAAACTCCACCTCCACATCTCCAAAATCCTGAATAGAAAAAATTGAGGCATGGCTCATTGTAAAGAACTCTCCATGGGGAATAAAATATGTTAATGATGACGTCATCGGTCACGTGGTTCGGCCGCCATATTGGAAAAACGGCAAAACTTTGCACCACGAAATCTCCAAAAGTGCTGATCAGAAAAAGTTGAGACATGGCTCATTGTAAAGAACTCTCCTTTGGGAATAAAACATATTAATGATGACGTCATAGGTCACGTGGTTCGGCCGCCATCTTGGAAAAACTTTGCACCTCCATATCTCCGAAAGTACTGAACAGAAAAAATTGAGACATGGCTCATTGTGAAGAACTCTCCATGTGGAATAAAATATGTTAATGATGACGTCATCAGTCACGTGGTTCGGCCGCCATCTTGGAAAAACCGAAAAACTTTGCACATCCATATCTCTGAATGTACTGAATAGAAAAAATTGAGACATGGCTCATTGTGAAGAACTCTCCATGTGGAATAAAATATGTTAATGATGACGTCATCAGTCACGTGGTTCGGCCGCCATCTTGGAAAAACCGAAAAACTTTGCACCACTATATCTCCAAAAGTGCTGAACAGAAAAAATGGAGACATGGCTCATTGTGAAGAACTCTCCATGTGGAATAAAATATGTTAATGATGACGTCATCAGTCACGTGGTTCGGCCGCCATCTTGGAAAAACCGAAAAACTTTGCACATCCATATCTCTGAATGTACTGAATAGAAAAAATTGAGACATGGCTCATTGCAAAGAACTCTCCATGGAGAATACAATATGTTAATGATGACGTCATCGGTCACGTGATTCGGCCGCCATCTTGGAAAATCCGAAAACCTATGCACCTCCATATCTCCGAAAGTGCTGAATAGAAAAAATTGAGACATGGCCCATTGTAAAGAACTCTCCATGGGGAATAAAATTTGTTAATGATGATGTCATCGGTCACGTGGTTCGGCCGCCATCTTGGAAAAACCGAAAAACTCTGCACCTCCACATCTCCAAAAGTCCTGAATAGAAAAAATTGAGGTATGGCTCATTGTAAACAACTCTCCACGTGGAATAAAATATGTTAATGATGACATCATCGGTCACGTGGTTCGGCCGCCATATTTGTCCTAAATGGCAGATAAAAAAGTACATTCCGGCAAGTCCTCGGTCTCTGACCAATTTTTCATCTGTTTGTTACTTGCCGGAAAAGATTCCGGCAAGTATGTTGATCTGTTCGTTACTTGCCGGAAAAGATTCCGGCAAGTATGTTGATCTGTGCGTTTCTTTGTCTGTCTGTCTGTCTGTTTGTCTGTCTGTTTGCAGCACTGCGTCTACACCGTTGCACGTAGAATTGCCAAACTTTGCACACATATTGGTCTTGCCCTGGAATAGACTGTGCCCAATTGATGACGTCATTGGTCACGTGGTTCGGCCGCCATCTTGGAAAAACCTTGCACCTCTATATCTCTGAAAGTGCTGAACAGAAAAAATTGAGACATGGCTCATTGTAAAGAGCTCTCCATTGGGAATAAAATATGTTAATGATGACGTCATCAGTCACGTGGTTCGGCCGCCATCTTGGAAAAACCGAAAAAATTAGCAATTCCATATCTCCAAAAGTGCTGAATAGAAAAAATTGAGACATGGCTCATTGTAAAGAACTCTCCATGGGGAATAAAATATATTAATGATGACGTCATATGTCACGTGGTCGGCCGCCATCTTGGAAAAACGGCAAAACTTTGCACCACTATATCTCCAAAAGTGCTGAACAGAAAAAATTGAGACATGGCTCATTGTAAAGACCTCTCCATGGGGAATAAAATATGTTAATGATGACGTCATCAGTCACGTGGTCGGCCGCCATCTTGGAAAAACCGAAAAACCTAGCACCTCCATATCTCCGAAAGTGCTGTATAGAAAAAATTGAGACATGGCTCATTGTGAAGAACTCTCCATGGGGAATAAAATATGTTGATGATGACGTCATCAGTCACGTGGTTCGGCCGCCATCTTGGAAAAACCGAAAAACCTAGCACCTCCATATCTCCGAAAGTGCTGAATAGAAAAAATTGAGACATGGCTCATTGTGAAGAACTCTCCATGGGGAATAAAATATGTTAATGATGACCTCATCAGTCACGTGGTTCGGCCGCCATCTTGGAAAAACCGAAAAACTTTGCACCTCCACATCTCCAAAAGTCCTGAATAGAAAAAATTGAGACATGGTTCATTGTGAAGAACTCTCCATGGGGAATAAAATATGATAATGATGACGTCATCGGTCACGTGGTTCGGCCGCCATATTTGCCCTAAATGGCCGATAAAAAAGTACATTCCGGCAAGTCCTCGGTCTCTGACCGATTTTGTTTGTCTGTTTGTTACTTGCCGGAAAAGATTCCGGCAAGTATGTTGATCTGTTCGTTTGTTTGTTACTTGCCGGAAAAGATTCCGGCAAGTATGTTGATCTGTTCGTTTGTTTGTTACTTGCCGGAAAAATTTTCCGGCAAGTATGTTGATCTGTTCGTTTGTCTGTCTGTTTGTCTGTCTGTCTGTCTGTCTGTCTGTTTGCAGCACTGCGTCTACACCGTTGCACGTAGAATCGCCAAACTTTGCACACATATTGGTCTTGCGCTGGAATAGACTGTGCCCAATTGATGACGTCATCGGTGACGTGGTTCGGCCGCCATCTTGGAAAAACCGAAAAATTTGCACCTCTATATCTCCGAAAGTACTGAACAGAAAAAATTGAGACATGGCTCATTGTAAAGAACTCTCCATGGGGAATAAAATATGTAAATGATGACGTCATCAGTCATGTGCTTCGGTCGCCATCTTGGAAAAACGGCAAAACGTTGCGCCACTATATCTCCAAAAGTGCTGAATAGAAAAAATTGAGACATGGCTCATTGTAAAGAACTCTCCATGGGGAATAAAATATGTTAATAATGACATCATAGGTCACGTGGTTCAGCCGCCATATTTGTCCTAAATGGCCAATAAAAAAGTAAATTCCGGCAAGTCCTCGGTCTCTGACCGATTTTTCATCTGTCTGTTTGTTACTTGCCGGAAAAATTTTCCGGCAAGTATGTTGATCTGTTCGTTTGTTTGTCTGTCTGTCTGTTTGTCTGTCTGTTTGTCTGTCTGTTTGTCTGTTTGCAGCACTGCGTCTACACCGTTGCACGGAGAATCGCCAAACTTTGCACACATAATGGTCTTGCCCTCTAATATACTGTGCCTCAATGATGACGTCATCAGTGACGTGGTTCGGCCGCCATCTTGGATAAACCGAATAAATTTGCACCTCTATATCTCCGAAAGTACTGAACAGAAAAAATTGAGACATGGCTCATTGTAAAGAACTCTCCATGGGGAATAAAATATGTTAATGATGACGTCATATGTCACGTGGTCGGCCGCCATCTTGGAAAAACGGCAAAAATTTGCACCACTATATCTCCAAAAGTGCTGAACAGAAAAAATTGAGACATGGCTCATTGTAAAGAACTCTCCATGGGGAATAAAATATGTAAATGATGACGTCATCAGTCACGTGGTTCGGTCGCCATCTTGGAAAAACGGCAAATCGTTGCGCCACTATATCTCCAAAAGTGCTGAACAGAAAAAATTGAGACATGGCTCATTGGAAAGAACTCTCCATGGGGAATAAAATATGTTAATGATGACGTCATATGTCACGTGGTCGGCCGCCATCTTGGAAAAACGGCAAAACTTTGCACCACTATATCTCCAAAAGTGCTGAACAGAATAATTGAGACATGGCTCATTGTAAAGAACTCTCCATGGGGAATAAAATATGTTAATGATGACGTCATCAGTCACGTGGTCGGCCGCCATCTTGGAAAAACGGCAAAACTTTGCACCACAAAATCTCCAAAAGTGCTGAACAGAAAAAATTGAGACATGGCTCATTGTAAAGAACTCTCCATGGGGAATAAAATATGTTAATGATGACGCCATCGGTCACGTGGTTCGGCCGCCATCTTGGAAAAATGGGAAAACTTTGCACCTCAACATCTCCGAAAGTGCTGAAATGAAAAAATTGAGACATGGCTCATTGTAAAGAACTCTCCATGGGGAATAAAATATGTTAATGATGACGTCATATGTCACGTGGTCGGCCGCCATCTTGGAAAAACGGCAAAACTTTGTTCCACTGTATCTCCAAAAGTGCTGAACAGATAAAATTGAGACATGGCTCATTGTAAAGAACTCTCCATGGGGAATAAAACATGTTAATGATGACGTCATCGGTCAAGTGCTTCTGCCGCCAGCTTGGAAAATCCGAAAAACTTTGCACCTCCATATCTCCAAAAGTGCTGAATAGAAAAAATTGAGACATGGCTCCTTGTAAAGAACTCTCCATGGGGAATAAAATATGTTCATGATGACGTCATCGGTCACGTGGTTCAGCCGCCATCTTTGAAAAACCAAAAAACCTTGCACCTCGATATCTCCAAAAGTGCTGAATAGAAAAAATTGAGACATGGCTCATTGTAAAGAACTCTCCATGGGGAATAAAATATGTTAATGATGACGTCATAGGTGCCTCCCTTATGACGTCATAATTGCATTTAACTCTGTCTGCAATATAACAGATGTTCTCAGCTTCATCAGTCGTAATTTCTTTGTAATCGTTGATCCAAACACCACTCATTTTGGTATTTAACTAAAAACAAGTCACATCCAGGAATCAAGATCGACCTGACAAAGAACAATACTAGAGATACGTTCTGACCAGTTTCAGCCATTCTAGAATGTCATTGAACTTTCAACTGAGTCGATTGAATGTTATGAAGGCTGTGTCCACTAGCACTGAGGAGAAAATCAAAGGTTGTGAAGAGTAAGATCACACAAGTGCATTATATGCAAGATGAGATACTATCTTTAATACAGATGCTCAGAACACATGTGCACAACATACTACTCTGTACCAGAAATGTGAACCAAGATATTGAGTGTATGTCAAAACCATATTCTGATTCCCACCGAACTAAAATCACCATGCTGGACGTGTAAAATGTAAATCACATGATATAAAATCACAAATGATGTAAAATCACAAACTCATTTTCAGGTATTTTAACAAAGGGTAGTCAACATTGTACAACACTAATCAAGTCACATACAGTATAGTATCACACCAGAGGTCATTGGTGTTACAAGATTCAGATGACGAGATCATTCACTGGTCATGATTGACACCATTGGGTTTAGCAGTTCTAGAGAATTTGATATAGCTTCTGATGAAGAAGTGTATCCAATTTGAAGTGTTGCTGTTCATGTATTTTGAACTCATCTTTCCAGAGACAACCATTCAACCTTTATTGGTTCACATACAGGTTGATAGACTTGTGACTGTCTCACTGGAGGAAGTTCACATGTATCAATATTTAATTACTGATGTTAATTACAATCAGGTAAATATTTGATAATGTAGCTCTGTCTGGGCTAAGATATGTAATGTACTATTTGAAATCATAGTATGCTGTCATATATGTCATGCTTGCGGAGAATATCTGCTATAACAACTTACAACGACATCAATTATGTCTCATGAACCATTCATGTACACTCTGTGGTGACAAAAGTCATGTCATGATCAGAATAGTACGTATCATGCACGTCCATGTGAACTTGTTCCGGTTCATTTTTATTGAAATATATGTGATCTATCATTGTACCTCTATCTGTTGTTGCCTGGTTAATACATTGTTTGAATCCATAGCATTGCATGAGCTTTGTCAACTCTGTTTGTCTTTGGTTTGTCAAATCATCATTGAAGTCACCAAGTATGATTGTTGGCACATGTAATGGCATCAAATCAAGAAGACTACTTAGTTGTAGCAAGAAGGTTTTCATTGGGAATGATGGTTTCCTATAAACTACAGTAACAACAAAACGTGATTTCTGCGTTTCTAAAACTATCGCTTTTGACTCCAATCCTTTCACAGATATCAGTTCTAGTTCTTTAGGTTGCAGATCAGTCAGAGCACATATCATCACTCCGTGCAAATTACCATGATCATGCATGCTTGGAATATTTTGTCTGAAAACTGTATATCCATATTTCTCAGCAAATTCATCAACATTATGATCATCTGTCAGATAGGTTTCAGTGAAACACATAACATCTGTTTCAGCTAAAATTTGATTTTCTCTATGACTCATCAGGTCTGCTAATTTCTCCAGGAAATAATGGATATTTAAGTGACCCACTGTTATCCAGTCAGGTTTGTGCAAGGTCAAAAGATTTAACTCTTCCATTGATAATGTATTAACACACATTTCATTAATTTCATGTTCCAATTTATCATTAGCTTTTATTCCAGCTGAATCGAAGTCAAGTATATGCAAACCAAGCAGAGTCTTCACTCGACTGAATGCCACATATGCTTGTCCTTTTCCAAATCGTTTTGCACCCTTCATGCTGACAACAATTTCATCCACTGTGAGACCCTGACACTTATGAATTGTTACTGCCCAAGCCAGTGTAAGCGGGAATTGTCTTCTGGAGATTTGCGCTGCCTTCCTGTTTCCTTTTTCAAATTTCCCTTCGTGTCTTTTGATTGGAACTGCATTGGGATATCGGTCTTTCCACTGACTTCCAGAAATAGCACTTGTACCTACATTTTCGTTGTCAAATTTCACCAGAACTATAGCAACTCCTTTGTTTGTATTTTCTATGATACTTTCAACAGTTCCAATTACACCATTAACAAGTCCATCTCCAGTATCCACATTATATGTGAGCATCACTCGTGCACCAATTGCCAAAATGAGAGTCGTATGAAGACCAGCAGTTTCAGAACGTTTCTGTGAAGTTGGTATTCTTTCCAAATTTAGTTGTCCTGTGCTGTCCGTTTTGTCATCTGATGCATGAATGTAAATACGCTGTTTAGGACTTGGTGCAAGTTTCTCCAATTTTGCCATATTCCTGTCATCAACATCACAGTTGAATGCAAATACGTGGAGTACATCGTGTGGGTAATTTGGATCATCTAAACTGATTTCTCTAGATTTCAATACATCCAGATCTCTATTTGTACATTTCCCAACTCTAACACGGCAAAGCAATTCTGCAAATGCACAGTCATCTTTCTGACGCATAACTTCATCCAACTCATGTATTTTGAACTCTTCTTTCCAGAGACAACCATTCAACCTTTCGACTGGATCACGTACAGGTTGATATATTTGTGACTGTCTCACTGGAGGAAGTTGATACAAATCTCCAACTGCAAGAATACACACATTACCAAAATATATTGAATCTCCAGTAACTCCTTTAATTTCCTCTAGACGCTTGTGGATGTTCAACAACATATCTGATCCAACCATGGAAATTTCATCAATGATAACCAAGTGCAGATGTTCCAGCTTGGATCGTAGAGAATTCAGTTTCTCAAATGACAGATGGTCACCTTCTTTCCCATACTTAGTTGTTCGGAGAAGCAGCGCTGAGTGAATGGTCATTCCTCCAATATTAAATGCAGCAACTCCTGTAGGAGCAGTCAACAACACCGTGACATCTGTTGGTTTTATCCCACCTGACAGTGCTAACAACTTTCTAGTGTCTGAATGTATCAGTTTTATCACATGACTTTTTCCAACACCACCAGGACCACTCAAGAAAAGTCTGTATGGTTTTACAGCTTTACCCTGTTTCATTGCTATTACGGCAGCTTTGCACCACTGTCTGTGATAAAAAACGATCTCTGCCTGTTTCACATTGAGTCTACGAATCATTTTTCGATATTCTGAGGGTGACATAAGCTCTCGGTCAGCTTCAGCTTGATAACGTGCTACAAGTTCTGATGTCTGGATACATTTTGGCCATTCAATCATGTTGGCATTTGCATCAAGATCTTCCTGGTCAATATCCCTCTCCACATCAATGTCTTCATTTATATCTTGCAAATTGTTATGCTCAGCACCGGGTGCAATGTTTGCCCATGCATGTTCCGGTGGTCCATATTCTGCATGATCATGCATAGCTTGATCGATTAGTTCCAAATTTTGTGTGAATTTTGCCTCATTTTCACATATGGCATCGGCAACGGCAAAATAATGAGAAGCATAATCAGGAAAGCCTGCAGTCAGATCAACATCCTCATTTCTCCATGGTAAATATAGCATCAGTTTTGCTCGATAGAAGTTACTGGAGTCTTTTTCAAAACTAAACTTTCTAAATCGAATTACTGCTTCACATCGACGTTTATGCATTGTTCCTTTGCCATCTTTCAAGTTGATGTACTTCGGGAGTCTATCTCTGTCAGCTAATCCTGCCTGTTCTTGATCCATTTCTAATACTACAGGAACACTGTCATCTATCTCTTCACCTCTGTCACAATGACTAACCGTATAATTGGCAGCAAAATCAGCAAGGCACAGGTTTTCCAATATGTTAGGCCTTGAAGCATATCTTATGATGATGTTACTTTGGAATATATCCTCATCTCCATCATCCAGATCATCAAGCTCTTTTTGTGGTTTCAGCACAGCTGATCGTTCTGTTTTTGCATCAGTATTGACAAACAACACCTGTCTACTGAATTTCTTCATTGGCATTGACAAAATTCGATACACAGCTTCTTGTGCACTTACTTCACGATGGTTCAAGAATACTGATCCCACACGTCTCAACATTGTTTTGATGTCCTGATCTTTGTATTCTTTGCACACTTGTTTCAATAGCTCTCCTACACCTTTTTCATTCTTGGTCATGTAAGCAGCTACATACATAACACATGCATATGCATCAACAATGAACTGGATATCAATGTTTGCTTGCCATGCTTTCAATACAGTAGGATTGTATGGATTAACATTAACTTCAGAAGGGTTTCTCCTCAGCAGTATATGTTTGCCTTTCTCAGAAACTGGCAACGCATTTGCATAAAGTTCTTCTGGTACATTCGCCATATCCAACAGTTTTTTCATACTAACATTCTTTGGGGTACTTTCATCGGACAATACCTCTTTCACTTTGCTGAGAACACACTTGGCACTTTCCTTGACCAGTTTTGAATTTTGTTCATCTGGTTCTCTGGCAATGATAGTTCTTGAACTCGGTGGTTTTGGGTATTTGAATCGACAACAACCCTTTTTTCTACAGTAAGACGAGTGACTATGGACTTGCAACCTTTCAACTAATGTGTGTAGCACAGGATCATCATCTGGCAGAGCACAAGATACATGTTTGTCCATGAAAGATGCAACAGCTTCATCAGATGCAACATCTAATTTTGGTGCATTTTTTACCCAAAGTAATGTGTGAGCATGAGGAGATCCACGAGCTTGAAATTCTATACGGATCACATAGTCAACAATCTCACCTAGCGGATGAGCATTCGATTTCAGTACATCTCTGAACAAAAGCTCTAATCTGTATTGAAACTGGCGTGCAGCAGTGACAGGGTTTGATCTCAACCACATTGATCTATCTGCAAATGACATAATTTTCACATCATCGTCACTCAGTATTGTACCATACTGTCGAGCTATTGGTTGAATTACATCAGGCCATTGCATGTCGGCAGCAGATACTGTGAAAAACCATGTAGGATTACCTACTTGTCGAACCATGGCGAGTACATCATAAAATACAGTTTGAAAGTAGGCCTGTGTCCCTCTAACATTCTTCAGGATTCTATATGCATGGTCAGATTGTATAAGTCTACTCATGTGTTCAACACTTTTCACCATACCAGCTGTGAGTCTTTTGCCACGAAAGTGTTTGCCACTAGCTCTACGAAACATGAAGTGATTGATATCACTCTGAACTTGTTTGCTTTCAGTAGCATATTGTGCACTAAGGAGATATTCAATTGATTTCGCAAATCGTCCATCTACATCAAGTAGTCTTTGGTTGAAGTATTTTCGTGGAGTTAAATGAATTGGTCGATCAGTTGTCAGTGCATTTGATCCATCTGGATATTTATCTGGATGTGACAATTCCTCAAAATTAGGATCACTCAGAAGTGGCATTGGCTTCTCGTTATCTCCTGGTGCAACACTTATCAATTTGTTTACTAATTCTGGATTTTCATTCATCATGCTGGTTTCATATGGCAAGCCGCAAACTTTAGAAGCTTCTTCAAAAGCATGCTCATCTTCAGCAACTAGTTCCTCATCAGAGTCATCACTTAATGTGTTTTCCTTAGTCACAGTTGTCTTTCCATCACACGTTTCAGTCTCCAAAGATGATGCCACTCTACTCGTGTCAGACATATTAACATGTTTTTCAAGCACTTCGTCATTTGACAAGGATACACTTGTACCATCGCATACAGAGTATGGCTCAAACACAACATAGTGAGATTGACCAATCAATCCAAGATGAAATTCCTTATCACTGTGATATCTGGAACATACAGTGTGCATGGTAGAGCTTGACGTTGCATGAACATAAACAGTGAATGAAAACATATCTGCCAGTGCCTGTAGTGTTACGTGGTCTCCCCATTGATTTCCATATTGAACTTCATCAATGTACCTTATCCATTGCAACTCTCTTTGTGTTTCGATATCCTGTATTTCCCTGATAGCTCTATCATGTTCCGTTGGTTGCTCAGTATCAGCATTAGACAAATTTTCTGTTGCTATCCTGGCTGATATAAAGTCACGATAATTCTCAGCATTTGTGGTCATGAAATCAGCAACTTGTTCACGCAACAAAACTGGGTTACATGTAGTCACTCCTAGCCTGTCAAGGTGGTAACAAACAGAATAGAACATACAATTGCCATCACGTGGAACGTCAACAATATTCATCCTGTTTTTCCTAGCTAAGACATTCAACTTTGCATAGTCTGTCTGACAATGTTGTGGCAGATCTGACATTGATACATCAATCACAAATGTTGGTTGTTTTTCTTCTGAACAGCCCTGTGCTACACTTTCTGAACTATGGTCAGTAGAGCCAGGTGTTGATTGTGTTTCACACGAACTTTGTTTTCGTTTCTTCAAGCTAGGATCATCACAGCTAATTGCTTGCCAAAGCTCAATGTCATCATGTGCAGCATCACAGGCCCAGTTTTCATTGATTTCAATATTTGTGTAATGAGGGTTGTCTAACTTTAACCTGCGCAAAGCATTCAAAACTCTATCAGCATGTACATAATCATACATATAATGAGAGGAATGTTTCAGACTCCGTTTCAACTTCATGGGCACTATCTGTGATTCAGATGGCAATCGTGGGAACAGTTTACAAACAGCATCTAATTTTGATGGCACGTTAACTGCAGGACCATGTATACCATGTTGTTTTCCTCTTGGTAAACCAACCATTTTCATGAATGGGATTCTTTGCGATATCAATCTTAGTTCCAGCGCATTTAGGTCTTTCAGTTCACGTGGCTGTTGTTGTAGCGACAAGTTATTAGCCTTTGATTGTGCAGGCATTTTTCCTGTCTTCAGAGTCAAATCACATGTTCTACATATCCACTCTTGGCCATCATGCGACTTTAATCTATATGAAAGTACATCATTGAACAAACTGCTGGAACACTTCTTGTATCTATCTTCATTCAAGTGTATAACTGTCATTCTGTACATTAAACGGTGACATGAACAACATATATAATTTGCAGAATCCTTAACATTTTTCAAAAACTCTGAAAT
Organism: Myxine glutinosa; assembly: GCF_964187855.1. Lineage (NCBI taxonomy): Eukaryota > Metazoa > Chordata > Myxini > Myxiniformes > Myxinidae > Myxine > Myxine glutinosa. Next base: position 57,269 of record NW_027617815.1, read on the forward strand.
CACTGTTTCATTTTCTGGGATTATGTTATTCTTCACTTCTCTAATGATTCTCATTGATTTTTTCACATTTTCCTGTCTCAGTTTTCTCTTCTCTGGTGTTTCATTCTCACGAATGTGTTGCATTGAACTTTTCACTGTTCTCTGTCTTTTAACTCTCTTCTCTGTTGTTTCATTTTCCCTTGATTCTGTATGTTTCTCTTGATCTGTGTTCTGCCTCAGTTTTCTCTTCTCTGTTGTTTCGTTTTCCCTTGATTCTGTGTGTTTCTCTTGATCTGTGTTCTGCCTCAGTTTTCTCTTCTCTGTTGTTTCGTTTTCCCTTGATTCTGTGTGTTTCTCTTGATCTGTGTTCTGCCTCAGTTTTCTCTTCTCTGGTGTTTCAACCTCACGAATGTGTTGCATTGAACTTTTCACTGTTCTCTGTCTTTTAACTCTCTTCTCTGTTGTTTCATTTTCCCTTGATTCTGTGTGTTTCTCTTGATCTGTGTTCTGCCTCAGTTTTCTCTTCTCTGTTGTTTCGTTTTCCCTTGATTCTGTGTGTTTCTCTTGATCTGTGTTCTGCCTCAGTTTTCTCTTCTCTGGTGTTTCAACCTCACGAATGTGTTGCATTGAACTTTTCACTGTTCTCTGTCTTTTAACTCTCTTCTCTGTTGTTTCATTTTCCCTTGATTCTGTGTGTTTCTCTTGATCTGTGTTCTGCCTCAGTTTTCTCTTCTCTGTTGTTTCGTTTTCCCTTGATTCTGTGTGTTTCTCTTGATCTGTGTTCTGCCTCAGTTTTCTCTTCTCTGGTGTTTCAACCTCACGAATGTGTTGCATTGAACTTTTCACTGTTCTCTGTCTTTTAACTCTCTTCTCTGTTGTTTCATTTTCCCTTGATTCTGTGTGTTTCTCTTGATCTGTGTTCTGCCTCAGTTTTCTCTTCTCTGGTGTTTCATTCTCACGCGATTTTCTCATTCTTAACTTAGACTCTTCTCTTCTTTGAGCAGTGCTTTTGCCTTTTGGTTTACCCATGATAAACTTCCGAATTTACAAAAAAATTGGAAGATATTTATATCGATGTGTGCTTAAAATGTAATTTGTGCAGTAAATCAACAAAATCAGACTTTATTTAAAGTCGGTTTTTTTCGTAACTTTTCGTTTTTCTTTAAACCTTTTGTTTAGGACAAAGATGATGTGAAATTTGCTATGGATTTTGGTGACTTTTCTCTTTTTGATGAGGTGCGATGGAGTTTGATAATGGCAGGACCACGCGTGATAACGATATGAAGAATGATACCAGGAACAGCACCTGAAAAGAGAAAAAAAACACAAATAAGAATATTTGTAAGTTTATATTAATTTCTGAATTGGTATTTATTTTACGACGTTTGGACGAAGGCAATTCTACCCGTCATCTAACGCCCTTGCATCGGGTGACACAATTGTGAATTCAGAATTCAGTAAACATGGTTCAGTAGGGAAAACCTCAATTTTTCAACCAGGATGAAAAACAAAACTTGCTTCATGCCGGGCCTGAGTTTGAACACACGGCCCTGCAGTTAGTCTGCTGTATCCGGTTTATAGGAAAATCAGATATGATTTCTTTCATTGCCCTATACCACAAACATGTTATACCTAATAATTAAGCCTGCAGAAGTAATGGTAACTTCGCCCCCAAAACTGTCATTTTAGATCATATAAACCGCCCTAAAATTGGCCCTTTGGATCTGTACGAATGTGTAGCATTCGTACCATGTTCTGTCCCTTTGGATGATTCAACAGCACCCATACTGCTTGGGTACCTAGTAAGGTCCTAAACCTGCTACATGCATGATTAGAAAAGATGATCTTCGAGAAATGATAGAGTTTGAAATTCCAATGATAAAGTCCAATTTGAAGTTTCAGAAAATTCAAAAACATACAAATTCCAAAAATTATCTACTACTTTGAGGGGAGGAGCCCATACAATCAGTGTAACAAGTATTGAAAGAATCCACAATGAGCTCTTTGAGAAGATACACTTTGAAAAAAGTTGATAAGACACCGGCAGACAGATGACAGACGATGCCGGACGAATGAGTATCGGAAAAGCTCTGCTGACTATCACCACAGCAGATCTAAAAACTCTCACCAAAGTCAGCAGGTGATGTCAAGCGTTCGGCAAACAACTGTTCGGCAAACAAGTACAAAACTGCACCTGCAAAGAAAAAGTGAATATTCTCATCACCAAAAAACAATATTTTCCATTAAGATCAACATTGAAACAATTGAACTAATCATTCGAGCAGTTCCAACCGCTTGAATATTATTTACACAACTGTATTTATTTGCAAATCGCAGATGTAACTTTTGAGATATTAATTAGCTATTTCATAGGTATATTTATACCACAGGGGAACTAAAAATATAACATACAAGCATAGACACATTCAAAGTACATCGCCCCCACTTCAAATAAATAAATATCCTCCAGCGCGGCATTGCCGGGGCACCTTCGGCCTTCGACGCCCGGCAATACCGCCGTGCAGCTCATAGACACTGTATTGGGAGGGGGCGATGGACAACATATCCTTTGGCGTCCGCTGATGCTGCACCGCGTGCATTGTGTACAAATGCACTTCTGAGGTAAATGTGCACAAATAATACTTCGGATCGAGTGACATCGGCGGGCAATGAGATATCGTGTTATATATCGATTTTAGCCCGACAACTCAATGGTGAAAAATCACTTTAAAATTATCTGATCCGGATCCGGATTCGAAACGTCATCAAAATTGAATCACTTCTTTCTTGTCAGACACCCAACCAGTCCACCAAGTTTCGTCCAAATCTGTCCACAACATTTTGAGATATCCCGCTATGTATCGTTTTTGGCCCTATCTCCCAATGGTGAAGAATCACTTAAAAAATGATAGCAGCCGGGTCCGGATCTTCACCAAAATCGAATCATTTCGTCCTTGTCATATATGACATATGCTACCTCTCCGACAGATTCCGTCCAAATCCGCCCACAACTTTTTGAGATATCTTGTTCACAGACAAACAGACAAACAGACATGGGTAACACAGACACAGACACATAACACATCCTTCACCCACCTTCGATAGCAGGGGTAAATATGATTTATGGGTGAATATAATTTATGGGTAAATATGAATTATGAGTGAATGTTATGCCAGTAAATATGGGTAAATATGGCTAAATATCATGCAAGTGACCAAGCGGCGTGTGGGGGAGGGGGGGGGGAGAGGGTGGAGGGGTTGTGGGGAGGGTGAGGGAAGATTTGTAATCGCATCTTTTTGAACTTCTGAATGAAGTGAATGTGTATAAAAAAAGCTTTTCTAAGGTGAATGTGTATATAAAATCTCAGTCTCACAATTTCCTCGCGTGCTTTAGTACGGAGCTCCACCAGGGTTAAGACCGAGTGTCTCAGTAACGTCCTTTCCGGCGTCACCATAGCTACGACTGGATGGTGTCAGCAACGTCATTTCCGGCGTCACCATAGCTACGACTGGATGGTGTCAGCAACGTCATTTCCGGCGTCACGGTCACGTGCACCAGCGTTTTGCCTCGTCCGGGGCGGGGTGTAATCGATTTGCGTTTCCATGTATAATGCCAGAGCCCGAGGCTGCGTTATCCAAAATATGATGAACGAGAACGGCACTTGGAACATCGCCCCCGCCAGGCTAAGCAGTTTATGTTTGTATGCACCGATAGACCAGATCTGGATTCGGACCTGAACCAAAATCGAATCGGCTTGTTCCTGTCACCGAACCGACTCATCCACCTAGTTTAGTCATAACTCATCCATAATTTTTTTAATATCATGTTATATATCGCTTTTGGTTTGATCTCTCAATGGTGAAGAATCACTGAGGAAATTAAATAATTCTTGTAGCCGAATCCATGTCCACATCTTCACCAAAATCACATCGATTCTGCCTTGTCACACCCAACCTGTCCACCAAGTTTCGTCCGAATCTGTCCACAACTTTATGAGATATCCTGCTGTGCATCGTTTTTGGCCCCATCTCCCAATGGTGCAGAATATTTTTTTTGCACCTCCATATCTCCGAAAGTGCTGAATAGAAAAAATTGAGACATGGCTCATTGTAAAGAACTCTCCATGTGGAATAAAATATGTTAATGATGACGTCATACGTTACGTGGTTCGGCCGCCATCTTGGAAAAACCGAAAAACTTTGCATCATCTATCTCCAAAAGTGCTGAACAGAAAAAAATTGCGACATGGCTCAATGTAAAGAACTCTCCATGTGGAATGAAATATGTTAATGATGACGTCATCAGTCACGTGGATCGGCCGCCATCTTGGAAAAACCGAAAAAATTTGCATCTCCAAAAGTGCTGAATAGAAAGAATTGCGACATGGCTCATTGGAAAGAACTCTCCATGGGGAATAAAATATGTTAATGATGACGTCATCAGTCACGTGGTTCAGCCGCCATCTTGGAAAATGGCAAAACTAGCACCTCCATACCTCCGAAAGTGCTGAATAGAAAAAATTGAGACATGGCTCATTCTAAAGAACTCTCCATGGGGAATGAAATATGTTAATGATGACGTCATCGGTCACGTGGTTCGGCCGCCATCTTGGAAAAACCGAAAAACTTTGCACCTCCACATCTCCAAACGTCCTGAATAGAAAAAATTGAGACATGGCTCATTGTAAAGAACTCTCCATGGGGAATAAAATATGTTAATGATGATGTCATAGGTTCCTCCATTATGACGTCATAATTCGCCAAGTACAAAACTTCATCCGATCAAGATGAAATTTCTTGAGCATCATCAAGGAATAAATTAGTTTAGAAAACAAGTAATGATGACTTCATCGGTCACGTGGTTTGGCCGCCATATTTGTCCTAAATGGCCGATAAAAAAGTACATTCCGGCAAGTCCTCGGTCTCTGACCGATTTTTCATCTGTCTGTTTGTCTGTTTGTCTGTCTGTTTGCAGCACTGCGTCTACACCGTTGCACGGAGAATCGCCAAACTTTGCACACATATTGGTCTTGCCCTGGAATAGACTGTGCCCAATTGATGACGTCATCGGTGACGTGGTTCGGCCGCCATCTTGGAAAAACCGAAAAACTTTGCACTTCTATATCTCCGAAAGTACTGAACAGAAAAAATTGAGACATGGCTCATTGTAAAGAACTCTCCATTGGGGAATAAAATATGTTAATGATGACATCATCAGTCACGTGGTCGGCCGCCATCTTGGAAAAACGGCAAAACTTTGCACCACTATATCTCCAAATGTGCTGAACAGAAAAAATTGAGACATGGCTCATTGTAAAGAACTCTCCATGGGGAATAAAATATGTTAATGATGACGTCATCAGTCACGTGGTCGGCCGCCATCTTGGTAAAACGGCAAAACTGTGCACCACTATATCTCCAAATGTGCTGAACAGAAAAAATTGAGACATGGCTCATTGTAAAGAACTCTCAATGGGGAATAAAATATGTTAATGATGACGTCATATGTCACGTGGTTCGGCCGCCATCTTGGAAAAACCGAAAAACCTAGCACCTCCATATCTCCGAAAGTGCTGAATAGAAAAAATTGAGACATGGCTCATTGTCAAGAACTCTCCATGTGGAATAAAATATGTTAATGATGACGTCTTCGGTCACGTGGTTCGGCCGCCATCTTGGAAAAACCGAAAAACCTAGCACCTCCATATCTCCGAAAGTGCTGAATAGAAAAAATTGAGACATGGCTCATTGTCAAGAACTCTCCATGTGGAATAAAATATGTTAATGATGACGTCATCGGTCACGTGGTGCGGCCGCCATCTTGGAAAAACGGGAAAAAAATTCACCTCCATATCTCCGAAAGTGCTGAATAGAAAAAATTGAGACATGGCTCATTGGAAAGAACTCTCCATGGGGAATGAAATATGTTAATGATGATGTCATCAGTCACGTGGTTCGGCCGCCATCTTGGAAAAACGGCAAAACGTTGCGCCACTATATCTCCAAAAGTGCTGAACAGAAAAAATTGAGACATGGCTCATTGTAAAGAACTCTCCATGGGGAATAAAATATGTTAATGATGACGTCATCAGTCACGTGGTCGGCCGCCATCTTGGAAAAACGGCAAAACTTTGCACCACAAAATCTCCAAAAGTGCTGAACAGAAAAAATTGAGACATGGCTCATTGTAAAGAACTCTCCATGGGGAATAAAATATGTTAATGATGATGTCATATGTCACGTGGTCGGCCGCCATCTTGGAAAAACGGCAAAACTTTGCACCACTATATCTCCAAAAGTGCTGAAGAGAAAAAATTGAGACATGGCTCATTGTAAAGAACGCTCCATGGGGAATAAAATTTGTTAATGATGACGTCATATGTCACGTGGTTCGGCCGCCATCTTGGAAAAACCGAAAAACTTAGCACCTCTATGTGTCCAAAAGTGCTGAATAGAAAAAATTGAGACATGCCTCATTGTAAAGAACTCTCCATGGGGAATAAAATATGTTAATGATGACGTCATCGGTCACGTGGTTCGGCCGCCATATTTGTCCTCAATGGCCAATAAAAAAGTACATTCCGGCAAGTCCTCGGTCTCTGACCGATTTTTCATTTGTCTGTTTGTTACTTGCCGGAAAAGATTCCGGCAAGTATGTTGATCTGTTCGTTTGTTTGTCTGTCTGTTTGTCTGTCTGTTTGTTACTTGCCGGAAAAGATTCCGGCAAGTATGTTGATCTGTTCGTTTGTTTGTTACTTGCCGGAAAAGATTCCGGCAAGTATGTTGATCTGTTCGTTTGTTACTTGCCGGAAAAATTTTTCCGGCAAGTATGTTGATCTGTTCGTTTGTTACTTGCCGGAAAAGATTCCGGCAAGTATGTTGATCTGTTCGTTTGTTTGTTACTTGCCGGAAAAATTTTCCGGCAAGTATGTTGATCTGTTCGTTTGTTTGTCTGTCTGTCTGTTTGTCTGTCTGTTTGTCTGTCTGTTTGTCTGTTTGCAGCACTGCGTCTACACCGTTGCACGGAGAATGGCCAAACTTTGCACACATAATGGTCTTGCCCTCTAATATACTGTGCCTCAATGATGACGTCATCAGTGACGTGGTTCGGCCGCCATCTTGGAAAAACCGAATAAATTTGCACCTCTATATCTCCGAAAGTACTGAACAGAAAAAATTGAGACATGGCTCATTGTAAAGAACTCTCCATGGGGAATAAAATATGTTAATGATGACGTCATATGTCACGTGGTCGGCCGCCATCTTGGAAAAACGGCAAAAATTTGCACCACTATATCTCCAAAAGTGCTGAACAGAAAAAATTGAGACATGGCTCATTGTAAAGAACTCTCCATGGGGAATAAAATATGTAAATGATGACGTCATCAGTCACGTGGTTCGGTCGCCATCTTGGAAAAACGGCAAATCGTTGCGCCACTATATCTCCAAAAGTGCTGAACAGAAAAAATTGAGACATGGCTCATTGGAAAGAACTCTCCATGGGGAATAAAATATGTTAATGATGACGTCATATGTCACGTGGTCGGCCGCCATCTTGGAAAAACGGCAAAACTTTGCACCACTATATCTCCAAAAGTGCTGAACAGAATAATTGAGACATGGCTCATTGTAAAGAACTCTCCATGGGGAATAAAATATGTTAATGATGACGTCATCAGTCACGTGGTCGGCCGCCATCTTGGAAAAACGGCAAAACTTTGCACCACAAAATCTCCAAAAGTGCTGAACAGAAAAAATTGAGACATGGCTCATTGTAAAGAACTCTCCATGGGGAATAAAATATGTTAATGATGACGCCATCGGTCACGTGGTTCGGCCGCCATCTTGGAAAAATGGGAAAACTTTGCACCACTATATCTCCAAAAGTGCAGAATGGAAAAAATTGAGACATGGCTCATTGTAAAGAACTCTCAATGGGGAATAAAATATGTTAATGATGACGTCATATGTCACGTGGTTCGGCCGCCATCTTGGAAAAACCGAAAAATTGTGCACCTCCATATCTCTGAAAGTGCTGAATAGAAAAAATTGAGACATGGCTCATTGTAAAGAACTCTCCATGGGGAATAAAATATGTTAATGATGACATCATAGGTCACGTGGTTCGGCTGCCATCTTGGAAAAACCGAAAAACGTAGCACCTCCATATCTCCAAAAGTGCTGAATAGAAAAAGTTGAGACATGGCTCTTTGTGAAGAACTCTCCATGGGGAATAATATATGTTAATGATGACGTCATCTATCACGTGGTTCGGACGCCATATTTGTCTTAAATGGCCGATAAAAGAGTACATTCCGGCAAGTCCTCGGTCTCTGACCGATTTTTCATCTGTTTGTCTGTTTGTCTGTTTGCAGCACTGCGTCTACACCGTTGCACGTAGAATCGCCAAACTTTGCACACATATTGGTCTTGCCCTGGAATAGACTGTGCCCAATTGATGACGTCATCGGTGACGTGGTTCGGCCGCCATCTTGGAAAAACCGAAAAACTTTGCACCTCTATATCTCCGAAAGTACTGAACAGAAACAATTGAGACATGGCTCATTGTAAAGAACTCTCCATGGGGAATAAAATATGTTAATGATGACGTCGTCAGTCACGTGGTCGGCCGCCATCTTGGAAAAACAGCAAAACTTTGCACCACTATATCTCCAAAAGTGCTGAACAGAAAAAATTGAGACATGGCTCATTGTAAAGAACTCTCCATGGGGAATAAAATATGTTAATGATGATGTCATATGTCACGTGGTCGGCCGCCATCTTGGAAAAACGGCAAAACTTTGCACCACTATATTTCCAAAAGTGCTGAACAGAAAAAATTGAGACATGGCTCATTGTAAAGAACTCTCCATGGGGAATAAAATATGTAAATGATGACGTCATCAGTCACGTGGTTCGGTCGCCATCTTGGAAAAACGGCAAAACGTTGCGCCACTATATCTCCAAAAGTGCTGAACAGAAAAAATTGAGACATGGCTCATTGTGAAGAACTCTCCATGGGGAATAAAATATGTTAATGATGACGTCATCGGTCACGTGGTTCAGCCACCATATTTGTCCTAAATGGCCGATAAAAAAGTAAATTCCGGCAAGTCCTCGGTCTCTGACCGATTTTTCATTACTTGCCGGAAAAATTTTTCCGGCAAGTATGTTGATCTGTTCGTTTGTTTGTCTGTCTGTTTGTCTGTTTGTCTGTCTGTTTGTCTGTCTGTTTGCAGCACTGCGTCTACACCGTTGCACGGAGAATCGCCAAACTTTGCACACATATTGGTCTTGCCCTGGAATAGACTGTGCCCAATTGATGACGTCATCGGTGACGTGGTTCGGCCGCCATCTTGGAAAAACCGAAAAACTTTGCACCTCTATATCTCCGAAAGTACTGAACAGAAAAAATTGAGACATGGCTCATTGTAAAGAACTCTCCATGGGGAATAAAATATGTTAATGATGACATCATCAGTCACGTGGTCGGCCGCCATCTTGGAAAAACGGCAAAACTTTGCACCATGAAATCTCCAAAAGTGCTGAACAGAAAAAATTGAGACATGGCTCATTGTAAAGAACTCTCCATGCGGAATAAAATATGTTAATGATGATGTCATATGTCACGTGGTCGGCCGCCATCTTGGAAAAACGGCAAAACTTTGCACCGCTATATCTCCAAAAGTGCTGAACAGACAAAATTGAGACATGGCTCATTGTAAAGAACTCTCCATGGGTAATAAAATTTGTTAATGATGATGTCATATGTCACGTGGTTCGGCCGCCATCTTGGAAAAACCGAAAATTTTTGCACCTCCATATCTCTGAATGTGCTGAATAGAAAAAATTGGGACATGGCTCATTGTAAAGAACTCTCCATGGGGAATAAAATATGTTAATGATGATGCCATCGGTCACGTGGTTCGGCCGCCATCTTGGAAAAACGGCAAAAACTTTGCACCACTATATCTCCAAAAGTGCAGAATGGAAAAAATTGAGACATGGCTCATTGTCAAGAACTCTCCATGCGGAATAAAATATGTTAATGATGACGTCATCGGTCAGGTGGTTCGGCCGCCATCTTGGAAAAACCGAAAAATTTTGCACCTCCATATCTCCGAAAGTGCTGAACAGAAAAAATAGAGACATGGATCATTGTAAAGAACTCTCCATGGGGAATAAAATATGTTAATGATGACGTCATCAGTCACGTGGTTCGGCCGCCATCTTGGAAAAACCGAAAAACTTTACACCTCCATATCTCCGAAAGTGCTGAACAGAAAAAATTGAGACATGGCTCATTGTAAATATCTCTCCATGGGGAATAAAATATGTTACTGATGACGTCATCAGTCACGTGGTTCGGCCGCCATCTTGGAAAAACCGAAAAACTTTGCACCTCCATATCTCCGAAAGTGCTGAATAGAAAAAATTGAGACATGGCTCATTGTAAAGAACTCTCCATGGGGAATAAAATATGTTAATGATGATATCATCGGTCACGTGGTTCGGCCGCCATCTTGGAAAAACCGAAAAACTTAGCACCTCTATGTGTCCAAAAGTGCTGAATAGAAAAAATTGAGACATGGCTCATTGTAAAGAATCCTCCATGGGGAATAAAATATGTTAATGATGACGTCATCGGTCACGTGGTTCAACCGCCATCTTGGAAAAACCAAAAAACCTTGCACCTCAATATCTCCAAAAGTGCTGAATAGAAAAAATTGAGACATGGCTCATTGTAAAAAACTCTCCATGGGGAATAAAATATGTTAATGATGACGTCATAGGTGCCTCCCTTATGACGTCATAATTACATTTAACTCTGTCTGCAATATAACAGATGTTCTCAGCTTCATCAGTCGTAATTTCTTTGTAATCGTTGATCCAAACACCACTCACTTTTGGTATTTAACTAAAAACAAGTCACATCCAGGAATCAAGATCGACCTGACAAAGAACAATACTAGAGATACTTTCTGACCAGTTTCAGCCATTCTAGAATGTCATTGAACTTTCAACTGAGTCGATTGAATGTTATGAAGGCTGTGTCCACTAGCACTGAGGAGAAAATCAAAGGTTGTGAAGAGTAAGATCACACAAGTGCATTATATGCAAGATGAGATACTATCTTTAATACAGATGCTCAGAACACATGTGCACAACATACTACTCTGTACTAGAAATGTGAAATGTGATATTGAGTGTATGTCAAAACCATATTCTGATTCCCACCGAACTAAAATCACCATGCTGGACGTGTAAAATGTAAATCACATGATGTAAAATCACAAATGATGTAAAATCACACTCATTTTCAGGTATTTTAACAAAGGGTAGTCAACATTGTACAACACTAATCAAGTCACATACAGTATAGTATCACACCAGAGGTCATTGGTGTTACAAGATTCAGATGACGAGATCATTCACTGGTCATGATTGACACCATTGGGTTTAGCAGTTCTAGAGAATTTGATATAGCTTCTGATGAAGAAGTGTATCCAATTTGAAGTGTTGCTGTTCATGTATTTTGAACTCATCTTTCCAGAGACAACCATTCAACCTTTATTGGATCACATACAGATTGATAGACTTGTGACTGTCTCACTGGAGGAAGTTCACATGTATCAATATTTAATTACTGATGTTAATTACAATCAGTTAAATATTTGATAATGTAGCTCTGTCTGGGCTAAGATATGTAATGTACTGTTTGAAATCATAGTATGCTGTCATATATGTCATGCTTGCGGAGAATATCTGCTATAACAACTTACAACGACATCAATTATGTCTCATGAACCATTCATGTACACTCTGTGGTGACAAAAGTCATGTCATGATCAGAATAGTACGTATCATGCACGTCCATGTGAACTTGTTCCGGTTCATTTTTATTGAAATATATGTGATCTATCATTGTACCTCTATCTGTTGTTGCCTGGTTAATACATTGTTTGAATCCATAGCGTTGCATGAGCTTTGTCAACTCTGTTTGTCTTTGGTTTGTCAAATCATCATTGAAGTCACCAAGTATGATTGTTGGCACATGTAACGGCATCAAATCAAGAAGACTACTTAGTTGTAGCAAGAAGGTTTTCATTGGGAATGATGGTTTCCTATAAACTACAGCAACAACAAAACGTGATTTCTGCGTTTCTAAAACTATCGCTTTTGACTCCAATCCTTTCACAGATATCAGTTCTAGTTCTTTAGGTTGCAGATCAGTCAGTGCACATATCATCACTCCGTGCAAATTACCATGATCATGCATGCTTGGAATATTTTGTCTGAAAACTGTATATCCATATTTCTCAGCAAATTCATCAACATTATGATCATCTGTCAGATAGGTTTCAGTGAAACACATAACATCTGTTTCAGCTAAAATTTGATTTTCTCTATGACTCATCAGGTCTGCTAATTTCTCTAGGAAATAATGGATATTTAAGTGACCCACTGTTATCCAGTCAGGTTTGTGCAAGGTCAAAAGATTTAACTCTTCCATTGACAATGTATTAACACGCATTTCATTAATTTCATGTTCCAATTTATCATTAGCTTTTATTCCAGCTGAATCAAAGTCAAGTATATGCAAACCAAGCAGAGTCTTCACTCGACTGAATGCCACATATGCTTGTCCTTTTCCAAATCGTTTTGCACCCTTCATGCTGACAACAATTTCATCCACTGTGAGACCCTGACACTTATGAATTGTTACTGCCCAAGCCAGTGTAAGCGGGAATTGTCTTCTGGAGATTTGCGCTGCCTTCCTGTTTCCTTTTTCAAATTTCCCTTCGTGTCTTTTGATTGGAACTGCATTGGGATATCGGTCTTTCCACTGACTTCCAGAAATAGCACTTGTACCTACATTTTCGTTGTCAAATTTCACCAGAACTATAGCAACTCCTTTGTTTGTATTTTCTATGATACTTTCAACAGTTCCAATTACACCATTAACAAGTCCATCTCCAGTATCCACATTATATGTGAGCATCACTCGTGCACCAATTGCCAAAATGAGAGTCGTATGAAGACCAGCAGTTTCAGAACGTTTCTGTGAAGTTGGTATTCTTTCCAAATTTAGTTGTCCTGTGCTGTCCGTTTTGTCATCTGATGCATGAATGTAAATACGCTGTTTAGGACTTGGTGCAAGTTTCTCCAATTTTGCCATATTCCTGTCATCAACATCACAGTTGAATGCAAATACGTGGAGTACATCGTGTGGGTAATTTGGATCATCTAAACTGATTTCTCTAGATTTCAATACATCCAGATCTCTATTTGTACATTTCCCAACTCTAACACGGCAAAGCAATTCTGCAAATGCACAGTCATCTTTCTGACGCATAACTTCATCCAACTCATGTATTTTGAACTCTTCTTTCCAGAGACAACCATTCAACCTTTCGACTGGATCACGTACAGGTTGATATATTTGTGACTGTCTCACTGGAGGAAGTTGATACAAATCTCCAACTGCAAGAATACACACATTACCAAAATATATTGAATCTCCAGTAACTCCTTTAATTTCCTCTAGACGCTTGTGGATGTTCAACAACATATCTGATCCAACCATGGAAATTTCATCAATGATAACCAAGTGCAGATGTTCCAGCTTGGATCGTAGAGAATTCAGTTTCTCAAATGACAGATGGTCACCTTCTTTCCCATACTTAGTTGTTCGGAGAAGCAGCGCTGAGTGAACGGTCATTCCTCCAATATTAAATGCAGCAACTCCTGTAGGAGCAGTCAACAACACCGTGACATCTGTTGGTTTTATCCCACCTGACGGTGCTAACAACTTTCTAGTGTCTGAATGTATCAGTTTTATCACATGACTTTTTCCAACACCACCAGGACCACTCAAGAAAAGTCTGTATGGTTTTACAGTTTTACCCTGTTTCATTGCTATTACGGCAGCTTTGCACCACTGTCTGTGATAAAAAACGATCTCTGACTGTTTCACATTGAGTCTACGAATCATTTTTCGATATTCTGAGGGTGACATAAGCTCTCGGTCAGCTTCAGCTTGATAACGTGCTACAAGTTCTGATGTCTGGATACATTTTGGCGATTCAATCATGTTGGCATTTGCATCAAGATCTTCCTGGTCAATATCCCTCTCCACATCAATGTCTTCATTTATATCTTGCAAATTGTTATGCTCAGCACCGGGTGCAATGTTTGCCCATGCGTGTTCCGGTGGTCCATATTCTGCATGATCATGCATAGCTTGATCGATTAGTTCCAAATTTTGTGTGAATTTTGCCTCATTTTCACATATGGCATCGGCAACGGCAAAATAATGAGAAGCATAATCAGGAAAGCCTGCAGTCAGATCAACATCCTCATTTCTCCATGGTAAATATAGCATCAGTTTTGCTCGATAGAAGTTACTGGAGTCTTTTTCAAAACTAAACTTTCTAAATCGAATTACTGCTTCACATCGACGTTTATGCATTGTTCCTTTGCCATCTTTCAACTTGATGTACTTCGGGAGTCTATCTCTGTCAGCTAATCCTGCCTGTTCTTGATCCATTTCTAATACCACAGGAACACTGTCATCTATCTCTTCACCTCTGTCACAATGACTAACCGTATAATTGGCAGCAAAATCAGCAAGGCACAGGTTTTCCAATATGTTAGGCCTTGAAGCATATCTTATGATGATGTTACTTTGGAATATATCCTCATCTCCATCATCCAGATCATCAAGCTCTTTTTGTGGTTTCAGCACAGCTGATCGTTCTGTTTTTGCATCAGTATTGACAAACAACACCTGTCTACTGAATTTCTTCATTGGCATTGACAAAATTCGATACACAGCTTCTTGTGCACTTACTTCACGATGGTTCAAGAATACTGATCCCACACGTCTCAACATTGTTTTGATGTCCTGATCTTTGTATTCTTTGCACACTTGTTTCAATAGCTCTCCTACACCTTTTTCATTCTTGGTCATGTAAGCAGCTACATACATAACACATGCATATGCATCAACAATGAACTGGATATCAATGTTTGCTTGCCATGCTTTCAATACAGTAGGATTGTATGGATTAACATTAACTTCAGAAGGGTTTCTCCTCAGCAGTATATGTTTGCCTTTCTCAGAAACTGGCAACGCATTTGCATAAAGTTCTTCTGGTACATTCGCCATATCCAACAGTTTTGTCATACTAACATTCTTTGGGGTACTTTCATCGGACAATACCTCTTTCACTTTGCTGAGAACACACTTGGCACTTTCCTTGACCAGTTTTGAATTTTGTTCATCTGGTTCTCTGGCAATGATAGTTCTTGAACTCGGTGGTTTTGGGTATTTGAATCGACAACAACCCTTTTTTCTACAGTAAGACGAGTGACTATGGACTTGCAACCTTTCAACTAATGTGTGTAGCACAGGATCATCATCTGGCAGAGCACAAGATACATGTTTGTCCATGAAAGATGCAACAGCTTCATCAGATGCAACATCTAATTTTGGTGCATTTTTTACCCAAAGTAATGTGTGAGCATGAGGAGATCCACGAGCTTGAAATTCTATACGGATCACATAGTCAACAATCTCACCTAGTGGATGAGCATTCGATTTCAGTACATCTCTGAACAAAAGCTCTAATCTGTATTGAAACTGGCGTGCAGCAGTGACAGGGTTTGATCTCAACCACATTGATCTATCTGCAAATGACATAATTTTCACATCATCGTCACTCAGTATTGTACCATACTGTCGAGCTATTGGTTGAATTACATCAGGCCATTGCATGTCGGCAGCAGATACTGTGAAAAACCATGTAGGATTACCTACTTGTCGAACCATGGCGAGTACATCATAAAATACAGTTTGAAAGTAGGCCTGTGTCCCTCTAACATTCTTCAGGATTCTATATGCATGGTCAGATTGTATAAGTCTACTCATGTGTTCAACACTTTTCGCCATACCAGCTGTGAGTCTTTTGCCACGAAAGTGTTTGCCACTAGCTCTACGAAACATGAAGTGATTGATATCACTCTGAACTTGTTTGCTTTCAGTAGCATATTGTGCACTAAGGAGATATTCAATTGATTTCGCAAATCGTCCATCTACATCAAGTAGTCTTTGGTTGAAGTATTTTCGTGGAGTTAAATGAATTGGTCGATCAGTTGTCAGTGCATTTGATCCATCTGGATATTTATCTGGATGTGACAATTCCTCAAAATTAGGATCACTCAGAAGTGGCATTGGCTTCTCGTTATCTCCTGGTACAACACTTATCAATTTGTTTACTAATTCTGGATTTTCATTCATCATGCTGGTTTCATATGGCAAGCCGCAAACTTTAGAAGCTTCTTCAAAAGCATGCTCATCTTCAGCAACTAGTTCCTCATCAGAGTCATCACTTTCTGTGTTTTCCTTAGTCACAGTTGTCTTTCCATCACACGTTTCAGTCTCCAAAGATGATGCCACTCTACTCGTGTCAGACATATTAACATGTTTTTCAAGCACTTCGTCATTTGACAAGGATACACTTGTACCATCGCATACAGAGTATGGCTCAAACACAACATAGTGAGATTGACCAATCAATCCAAGATGAAATTCCTTATCACTGTGATATCTGGAACATACAGTGTGCATGGTAGAGCTTGACGTTGCATGAACATAAACAGTGAATGAAAACATATCTGCCAGTGCCTGTAGTGTTACGTGGTCTCCCCATTGATTTCCATATTGAACTTCATCAATGTACCTTATCCATTGCAACTCTCTTTGTGTTTCGATATCCAGTATTTCCCTGATAGCTCTATCATGTTCCGTTGGTTGCTCAGTATCAGCATTAGACAAATTTTCTGTTGCTATCCTGGCTGATATAAAGTCACGATAATTCTCAGCATTTGTGGTCATGAAATCAGCAACTTGTTCACGCAACAAAACTGGGTTACATGTAGTCACTCCTAGCCTGTCAAGGTGGTAACAAACAGAATAGAACATACAATTGCCATCACGTGGAACGTCAACAATATTCATCCTGTTTTTCCTAGCTAAGACATTCAACTTTGCATAGTCTGTCTGACAATGTTGTGGCAGATCTGACATTGATACATCAATCACAAATGTTGGTTGTTTTTCTTCTGAACAGCCCTGTGCTACACTTTCTGAACTATGGTCAGTAGAGCCAGGTGTTGATTGTGTTTCACACGAACTTTGTTTTCGTTTCTTCAAGCTAGGATCATCACAGCTAATTGCTTGCCAAAGCTCAACGTCATCATGTGCAGCATCACAGGCCCAGTTTTCATTGATTTCAATATTTGTGTAATGAGGGTTGTCTAACTTTAACCTGCGCAAAGCATTCAAAACTCTATCAGCATGTACATAATCATACATATAATGAGAGGAATGTTTCAGACTCCGTTTCAACTTCATGGGCACTATCTGTGATTCAGATGGCAATCGTGGGAACAGTTTACAAACAGCATCTAATTTTGATGGCACGTTAACTGCAGGACCATGTATACCATGTTGTTTTCCTCTTGGTAAACCAACCATTTTCATGAATGGGATTCTTTGCGATATCAATCTTAGTTCCAGCGCATTTAGGTCTTTCAGTTCACGTGGCTGTTGTTGTAGCGACAAGTTATTAGCCTTTGATTGTGCAGGCATTTTTCCTGTCTTCAGAGTCAAATCACATGTTCTACATATCCACTCTTGGCCATCATGCGACTTTAATCTATATGAAAGTACATCATTGAACAAACTGCTGGAACACTTCTTGTATCTATCTTCATTCAAGTGTATAACTGTCATTCTGTACATTAAACGGTGACATGAACAACATATATAATTTGCAGAATCCTTAACATTTTTCAAAAACTCTGAAATCACTGTTTCATTTTCTGGGATTATGTTAATCTTCACTTCTCTAATGATTCTCATTGATTTTTTCACATTTTCCTGTCTCAGTTTTCTCTTCTCTGGTGTTTCATTCTCACGAATGTGTTGCATTGAACTTTTCACTGTTCTCTGTCTTTTAACTCTCTTCTCTGTTGTTTCATTTTCCCTTGATTCTGTATGTTTCTCTTGATCTGTGTTCTGCCTCAGTTTTGTCTTTTCTGTTGTTTCGTTTTCCCTTGATTCTGTATGTTTCTCTTGATCTGTGTTCTGCCTCAGTTTTCTCTTCTCTGGTGTTTCATTCTCACGAATGTGTTGCATTGAACTTTTCACTATTAGTCCTTGAGCCAACCGGCCATATTTTGAAGTGAATGCTCCGGCGGGGGGAGTAATTCTCATTATGATTTTCCATTAGACCAATGTCTCAAGTGTCAGAAAAGGTGTGATGGACATCTGAGAACGGTAGCTTAGTGCCCGGATGGACGCCATCTTTGAAACCACCCAGCTCGAAAATGCCCATTTGGTGGGGTACATTGTTGCACGTGTATCTGGACTTCTATACTAGCTATCGATGTGCGGTTGACGACTAAATATACGTCCGATGTGTACCGTCTAAATAAAAAATAATATGAAGCATTTTGTTTTAGATTAATTATTATAAAAATCAATTATCGAAAAAAAATCATATATTTTTCAATATTTTATTATTAGACTTGTACTTTTTTTAGTGAAACAACACTGGTATGATTTTCCAAATTATGCATTGTGCTACACCGTTTATCTGTCTATAAAAATAACTCAAAAACTAAAACATATCATCCACCACGAGTGTACACAAAAAATATATGAAAAGGCATGCACTTTCCACAAACCGAAACTATGTCAGTTGGAATTTCCCGCCGATAATCAACCCACAGAACCCAGTGCCGAAAGTGACGTCAGTCTATTCTATATCTATATTCTATATTCTATATCTCAGTCTGAGATTTGTTGCGGTGACCTGATTAATTTCTGAGGGGGGGGGGGGGGGGGGTGGGTGGCTTAAGAACTAAAAGTGAACATGTTAGATGGCGCCACATACAACTCTATTATAGAGTTGTATTGTGGCGCCATCTAACATGTTCACTGACTTGGATGAGTATGTCTATGTAAGCTGGCGAGCTTTTCGGATATCGGAGTAATCTAACGTCAGTCTTTTTGTTCTTTCAGCTGAGATGGCCGGTGTCGAGGCGAAACGGGCGAAGATTGAACCTGAGTCCGGAACGTGCATCCTGTGCAGCAAGAAGTCGCCACTCTCTGAACTAAGCAAGGCAGCGGGCAACAGTTCTTGGAAGACATTGTGTGACGCAGCCGCAGTTAGAAACTTTTATCCAATTCTAAAGCTAGTCCAATAAGGCGCAGTTGAACTTCCTAATATTCCAATATTATACCATAGGGCTTGTAGATCAGACTTCACTCACAAAAACCACCTAGCTACTTTGACCAATGCAGCTAGAAGTTCTTCAGTTGATACTGGCGATGTGGTGCGACGGCGATCATCACGGGAAGAGACAGGATCAACTTCAACGGTCTACGATGATAAATGCATTTTTTGCCAGCGTGCTTCAAAATTCATAAAAGGCAGTCGTACCCGTGAAACAGTTGTCTTGGCTGTTGAACTTCGAGCAGATAAGACAATAAGAGATGCTGCGACAGCTCGCAATGATGAGAGAGTTTTGGCATTGACTACACGAGATATGGTTGCAGCTGAGGCTCACTACCACTTCTCCTGCTATAGAAACTACACACGGCCCCAAAAACCTCAAGTAGAAACTGACATTGAAGATAATATCGAGAAAAAAGAAATGATACGATGTATATTCAATTTCATTCGCACTGACTTGTTCTTGAACCCGAGGATTGTTCCAATAGTTGATGTTGCAACAGATATCCTGTCTTCAGATACATTTTCAGTTGATGTTCGTGACTCCATCAAGAAGAATCTGCAGCGCACATTACAAAGAGAGTTTGGAGAATCGCTCATCTTCTTCAATGTGAAACACCGTGTATACTTGATGCCCGATAATCTGACAAAGCGAGAGATTGCTGCAGAGTGCGTAAACCTGAAAGCAGAAGTGAAAGCATTTGAACGAACGGACGGTGAAAGTAACATTGTGCGTGCAGCTACTTCACTGCGACACCAGATCAAAGATGCTCATTACAATGAACGTTGGCCGCCTCAGCCAGCAGAACTCACTTCAGATTACGTGAAGATACCAGATTCTCTTCGTGTATTTCTGCATACTTTGATTCGCGGGAGTGGGGGTAGCTCTGCGCGTGCCGACACACTGGTATGGTCGATGGCTCAAGATATCATCAATGCTGTACACCGGGGTACCATCAGAACATCGAAGCATGTCCTACTTCCGTGGGTCATGAAAACGCTCACCGGTAATACAGAGGTCATCAGAATATTGAATCGACTCGGGCACGGATGTTCGTACACAGTTCTGGAAGAAATCGAGACAGCGCTATGCATAGACAAATTAGCAAGTGTGGAGAAAGATACAGTACCACTTCCGTCACATGTGCACCCTACGGTCCCGACTGTATTAGCATTCGATAACATCGACAGGCTAGAGGAATCGCTGAGTGGTGGCGGAACATCGCATCGCGTCAACGGTATCATCGTCCAACCGAAGTCGCAGTCGTGTTTGCCGCCCCAACCTCCATCGGCAGTATCCAAAGCAGATAAGAAGCGATCTATCCCGTCATCCAGCGATTTAGTTCCAATATACAGCGGTGGGAAACGAGAGGGCCCACCTGCAATCAAGCCTGCAGATCTTTCTGACACTCTTGCAGGCGCAACATCCCTTGCGCAGCGCCGAAATCACGTATGGATTATGACTCGCATGCTGGAACCATGCGACCAGACAATCAGTTCGTGGACTGGTTTCAACATCATGACTAGAGATCGTGTTCAGGTGACGGAAGATGTAGTTGGCTACCTGCCGACTATAAACGCGCCTGCCACAGATATGGCAACAGTGCAAGAAATCCTCAGAGAAGCTCTGAACATCATGTCATCACTTCAGCTTGAGCGTATACCGGTGGTGCTAGACCAGGCACTATTTGCTAAGGCGACCGAAATAGCATGGAAAGATGTCGATCGATATGGAAGAATCGTGCTCATGATGGGGAACTTCCATACCATCTGTAACTTCATGTCGAGCATTGGGAAAATGTTTGGAGATGCAGGCCTTCGGGATGTAGCTGTTGAGTCAGGAGTAATCGCTGAAGGTTCCATCAACAGGGTTCTGGAAGGCAAGCAATACAACCGTGCTGTGCGACTCCACAAGTTGATGTACGAGGCACTAATGCGCATCATTTGGAAGGGCTTCCAGGTGTGGATAGAAAGCAATCATCCTGACAAGGAACCCCAGATTCGAAGCACTGACCTCAAAATTCGCAGCATCAAGGAGGATGTTTGCCATGAGACTCTCGCTGCTGCTCTCGATGATGATTCATGTGTACAGAGCTTTGACATGTTCGCGAAATACCTACATTTTCTGCGAACCAAACATGGAGACCTGGCTCGCTTCTGGATGATGTATATTGATATGGTAGAGACCCTGCTGGGGTTGATTCGTGCGGATAGAGAAGGCGACTGGATGCTTCACTTGGCTTGTGTCAGAAGAGTGATCCCTTGGTGTTTCGCAATGAACAAGGTGAACTATGCTAGATATCTACCAGTGTACTATGCACAGATGACGCAACTCCACGAAACATGCCCCGAGTTGTACAGGCATTTCAATCAAGGCTACTTCTCTGTACAGCTTAGACCAGGGAATCCATTTGCCAGAATCGCTGTTGATCAGACAACAGAAGAAACAGTAAACAAAGATACGCAAACAGCTGGAGGAACACGAGGTTTTAGTCTTCGACAAGGGGCTGTGTCACGATACTATCTAACTGCAGAAAATCGGGCTACTGCACTGAGGCAACTACGAGAAACTATCCTTGTGAATGGCAGCGACACATCTCACGCCAAGCACCCTGACTTGTCTACTTCTCGCATCAAACGTGATGAGTCTGGCGTCACAGCTATCTGTGATCTACTGGAAAATGACTGGACCAATCCATTCGCCGATGATCCGTCATGTCTTCTCAGTATATCTACCGGAGCGGCTGCGAGGGAGGACGTTTCTAATGACCTACTCAACACCCTGCAAAAGGGGGAAGCGGCGTATCAAAGCTTCCAGAAACGTCTTGAAGAGGGAACAGGCTTTCATGACACATTGAACAAGCTAAACTTGAAGACCTTTGGTAAGATCAAGCAGAAAGTTGTGAAGGGCACAAACAAGGAGATCGTCCTGAGAGCTGACAGACAACTGTTTGCCACCATGATACTCATCGCCAAGACAAGGAACCTCGACATGCAACTTGTCCTTTGTCACCCACTAGGGCCGTTACCATTGTCTTTGGCAAACGTTGATGGGTCAATGAAAAAAACGAACAAAGCTGCACTTGCGAAACACATGGAAGGTCTTGTGGAACCAGCCGAGAACGTTGACAAGCGAAGTGCAACAATAAATTGATGCGATGGCTCTCATACAAAAGATGCATGGCGAGAACGACACGTTCGAAGAACTATCTGACCGCATCCTTGCTGCAGCGCTTCACGCTGGTCAAGGCAGTGAGCGCATCGATGTTGTCTTTGACACATACACAGAAGAATCCATCAAAGCAGCTGAGCGTGTGAACCGCGGTTCAAATGAAGGCATCAGTTTCAGCGAGATCAGACCCGCACACAAAATCATGAACTGGCGGCGTCTCCTTGCTTGCAGCCAGACAAAGGAGAAACTGGTTGTGTTTCTGGCAGAGTCGTGGAAACATGAAACAAATCGCGAAAAGCTAGGCAACAGAACACTGTATGTCACCTGTGGTGAAAAATGTCTGGTACTGACCCGCGATAGGTGGAAGTTGGTGCAAGCACTCGAATGTAGCCACGAGGAAGCAGACACGCGTATGTTTCTCCACGCAAAGCACGCCGCTACCCACTACAAGATGATCATCTTAGTGGCAGATGACACCGACGTTCTGATCATCAGTCTTCATCTCAGCAGAACCATCGATAGTCAGCTCTTCATCAGACGAGGAACAAAGGTTCGAGTCAGAATGATCGACGTTGGAAAGTTGGCTGCGGTATTGGGGTCTGGAGTTTGCAGTGCATTGCCAGGGCTTCATGCATGGAGCGGGTGTGACACTGTGAGTGCTCTGGCTAGCCAAGGAAAGATAAAGGCTTTGAAGCTTGTGCAAGCGAATGAGCTGTATCTTCAAGCATTCACAGATCTGGGATCTTCGTGGAATGTACCAACAGACGTCTTCAATAGCATTCAGGCCTTCACGTGTCAGCTGTACGCCAAGAACACGAAGATCGTCGGTGTTAATTCGCTCCGTTATCACATGTTCTGTGCAAAGAAGGGCCAGATCGAATCTGGACAATTGCCGCCTTGTGAAGACTCCTTGATGCAGCATACGCTTAGGGCCAACTATCAGGCGGCTATCTGGCGACGCAGCCTTGAAAACCTACCAGACGTCCCAACACCATCAGCAGGACATGGTTGGGAACTCGATGATGGCGGTTCGCTCACAATCCGATGGATGGCGGGTCTACCAGCTCCAGATGTCGTCTTGAATCTCATCTCATGCACATGCAGAAGGACGTGTCGACCGTCAGATTGCTCCTGCATACTGAATGGGTTGAAGTGCACTGTTGTGTGTAAGCTGCAGGGATGCTCCAACATGGTGCAGGATGATGCTATCGTGGCTCAGGATGCCAATGACTCTGATGGCGACTCTGATGATTAACTTTGTGTGCACTGTATATTGTATAGCATATGTTGTTCTCTATTATAATGCAGGCCAAATTGCCTGAAAATCTTTATAGACAGATAAACGGTTTAGCAAAATGTATAATTTGGAAGATCATACCGGTGTTATTTGACTAAAACATGACATGTTCAATGATACCTCCGCTTGCTTATTAGGAATATACATCGTATGGTGTTAAAATCAGCTCCATACGTCTTTCCAAACTCTAGTAACGAATAATTAATATAATTGGCGGCCATTTTGAAATCCAAGATGGCCACCAAAGTGCAGATTTCCTATGTAACAATTTCCGCCTGCTTATTAGATATCGTATGGTGTTAAAATCCTCTCCGTACGACATTCCTAACTTGCGTTATCGTCAGAATAGATAATGCCAGCGGCGGCCTAAGTCATTTTATGCCTCTTTACATTTATTTGTTGTAAACTCGTGGTGGATGATATGTTTTAGTTTTTGAGTTATTTTTATAGACAGATAAACGGTGTAGCACAATGCATAATTTGGAAAATCATACCAGTGTTGGTTCACTAAAAAAAGTACAAGTCTAATAATAAAATATTGAAAAATATATGATTTTTTTTCGATAATTGATTTTTATAATAATTAATCTAAAACAAAATGCTTCATATTATTTTTTATTTAGACGGTACACATCGGACGTATATTTAGTCGTCAACCGCACATCGATAGCTAGTATAGAAGTCCAGATACACGTGCAACAATGTACCCCACCAAATGGGCATTTTCGAGCTGGGTGGTTTCAAAGATGGCGTCCATCCGGGCACTAAGCTACCGTTCTCAGATGTCCATCACACCTTTTCTGACACTTCAGACATTGGTCTAATGGAAAATCATAATGAGAATTACTCCCCCCGCCGGAGCATTACTTTTGGTCTGGCTCAAGGACTATATTCTCTGTCTTTTAACTCTCTTCTCTGTTGTTTCGTTTTCCCTTGATTCTGTATGTTTCTCTTGATCTGTGTTCTGCCTCAGTTTTCTCTTCTCTGGTGTTTCAACCTCACGAATGTGTTGCATTGAACTTTTCACTGTTCTCTGTCTTTTAACTCTCTTCTCTGTTGTTTCATTTTCCCTTGATTCTGTATGTTTCTCTTGATCTGTGTTCTGCCTCAGTTTTGTCTTTTCTGTTGTTTCGTTTTCCCTTGATTCTGTATGTTTCTCTTGATCTGTGTTCTGCCTCAGTTTTCTCTTCTCTGGTGTTTCATTCTCACGAATGTGTTGCATTGAACTTTTCACTGTTCTCTGTCTTTTAACTCTCTTCTCTGTTGTTTCATTTCCCCTTGATTCTGTATGTTTCTCTTGATCTGTGTTCTGCCTCAGTTTTCTCTTCTCTGTTGTTTCGTTTTCCCTTGATTCTGTATGTTTCTCTTGATCTGTGTTCTGCCTCAGTTTTCTCTTCTCTGGTGTTTCATTCTCACGCGATTTTCTCATTCTTAACTTAGACTCTTCTCTTCTTTGAGCAGTGCTTTTGCCTTTTGGTTTACCCATGATAAACTTCCGAATTTACAAAAAAATTGGAAGATATTTATATCGATGTGTGCTTAAAATGTAATTTGTGCAGTAAATCAACAAAATCAGACTTTATTTAAAGTCGGTTTTTTTCGTAACTTTTCGTTTTTCTTTAAACCTTTTGTTTAGGACAAAGATGATGTGAAATTTGCTATGGATTTTGGTGACTTTTCTCTTTTTGATGAGGTGCGATGGAGTTTGATAATGGCAGGACCACGCGTGATAACGATATGAAGAATGATACCAGGAACAGCACCTGAAAAGAGAAAAAAAACACAAATAAGAATATTTGTAAGTTTATATTAATTTCTGAATTGGTATTTATTTTACGACGTTTGGACGAAGGCAATTCTACCCGTCATCTAACGCCCTTGCATCGGGTGACACAATTGTGAATTCAGAATTCAGTAAACATGGTTCAGTAGTGAAAACCTCAATTTTTCAACCAGGATGAAAAACAAAACTTGCTTCATGCCGGGCCTGGGTTTGAACACACGGCCCTCCAGTTAGTCTGCTGTATCCGGTTTATAGGAAAATCAGATATGATTTCTTTCATTGCCCTATACCACAAACATGTTATACCTAATAATGAAGCCTGCAGAAGTAATGGTAACTTCGCCCCCAAAACTGTCATTTTAGATCATATAAACCGCCCTAAAATTGGCCCTTTGGATCTGTACGAATGTGTAGCATTCGTACCACGTTCTGTCCCTTTGGATGATTCAACAGCACCCATACTGCTTGGGTACCTAGTAAGGTCCTAAACCTGCTACATGCATGATTAGAAAAGATGATTTTCGAGAAATGATAGTTTGAAATTCCAATGATAAAGTCCAATTTGAAGTTTCAGAAAATTCAAAAACAGACAAATTCCAAAAATTATCTACTACTTTGAGGGGAGGAGCCCATACAATCAGTGTAACAAGTATTGAAAGAATCCACAATGAGCTCTTTGAGAAGATACACTTTGAAAAAAGTTGATAAGACACCGGCAGACAGATGACAGACGATGCCGGACGAATGAGTATCGGAAAAGCTCTGCTGACTATCACCACAGCAGATCTAAAAACTCTCACCAAAGTCAGCAGGTGATGTCAAGCGTTCGGCAAACAACTGTTCGGCAAACAAGTACAAAACTGCACCTGCAAAGAAAAAGTGAATATTCTCATCACCAAAAAACAATATTTTCCATTAAGATCAACATTGAAACAATTGAACTAATCATTCGAGCAGTTCCAACCACTTGAATATTATTTACACAACTGTATTTATTTGCAAATCGCAGATGTAACTTTTGAGATATCAATTAGCTATTTCATAGGTATATTTATACGACAGGGGAACTAAAAATATAACATACAAGCATAGACACATTCAAAGTACATCGCCCCCACTTCAAATAAATAAATATCCTCCAGCGCGGCATTGCCGGGGCACCTTCGGCCTTCGGCGCCCGGCAATACCGCCGTGCAGCTCATAGACACTGTATTGGGATATCATATCTGATCATATCGGGATATCATATCATAGACAACATATCATAGACAACATATCATATCATAGACAACAGCGGGATATGATAGACAACATATCCTTTGGCGTCCGCTGATGCTGCACCGCGTGCATTGTGTACAAATGCACTTCTGAGGTAAATGTGCACAAATAATACTTCGGAGAGTGACATCGGCGGGCAATGAGATATCGTGTTATATATCGATTTTAGCCCGACAACTCAATGGTGAAAAATCACTTTAAAATTATCTGATCCGGATCCGGATTCGAAACGTCATCAAAATTGAATCACTTCTTTCTTGTCAGACACCCAACCAGTCCACCAAGTTTCGCCCAAATCTGTCCACAACATTTTGAGATATCCCGCTATGTATCGTTTTTGGCCCTATCTCCCAATGGTGAAGAATCACTTAAAAAATGATAGCAGCCGGGTCCGGATCTTCACCAAAATCGAATCATTTCGTCCTTGTCATATATGACATATGCTACCTCTCCGACAGATTCCGTCCAAATCCGCCCACAACTTTTTGAGATATCTTGTTCACAGACAAACAGACAAACAGACATGGGTAACACAGACACAGACACATAACACATCCTTCACCCACCTTCGATAGCAGGGGTAAATATGATTTATGGGTGAATATAATTTATGGGTAAATATGAATTATGAGTGAATGTTATGCCAGTAAATATGGGTAAATATGGCTAAATATTATGCAAGTGACCAAGCGGAGTGTGGGGGAGGGGGGGAGAGGGTGGAGGGGTTGTGGGGTTGTGGGGAGGGTGAGGGGAGATTTGTAATCGCATCTTTTTGAACTTCTGAATGAAGTGAATGTGTATAAAAAAAGCTTTTCTAAGGTGAATGTGTATATAAAATCTCAGTCTCACAATTTCCTCGCGTGCTTTAGTACGGAGCTCCACCAGGGTTAAGACCGAGTGTCTCAGTAACGTCCTTTCCGGCGTCACCATAGCTACGACTGGGTGGTGTCACTGTGTCAGCAACGTCATTTCCGGCGTCACGGTCACGTGCACCAGCGTTTTGCCTCGTCCGGGGCGGGGTGTAATCGATTTGCTTTTCCATGTATAATGCCAGAGCCCGAGGCTGCGTTATCCAAAATATGATGAACGAGAACGGCACTTGGAACAACGCCCCCGCCAGGCTAAGCAGTTTATGTTTGTATGCACCGATAGACCAGATCTGGATTCGGACCTGAACCAAAATCGAATCGGCTTGTTCCTGTCACCGAACCAACTCATCCACCTAGTTTAGTCATAACTCATCCATAATTTTTTAAATATCATGTTATATATCGCTTTTGGTTTGATCTCTCAATGGTGAAGAATCACTGAGGAAATTAAATAATTCTTGTAGCCGAATCCATGTCCACATCTTCACCAAAATCACATCGATTCTGCCTTGTCACACCCAACCTGTCCACCAAGTTTCGTCCGAATCTGTCCACAACTTTTTGAGATATCCTGCTGTGCATCGTTTTTGGCCCCATCTCCCAATGGTGCAGAATATTTTTTTTGCACCTCCATATCTCCGAAAGTGCTGAATAGAAAAAATTGAGACATGGCTCATTGTAAAGAACTCTCCATGTGGAATAAAATATGTTAATGATGACGTCATACGTCACGTGGTTCGGCCGCCATCTTGGAAAAACCGAAAAACTTTGCATCATCTATCTCCAAAAGTTCTGAACAGAAAAAAATTGCGACATGGCTCAATGTAAAGAACTCTCCATGTGGAATGAAATATGTTAATGATGACGTCATCAGTCACGTGGATCGGCCGCCATCTTGGAAAAACCGAAAATATTTGCACCTCCATATCTCCAAAAGTGCTGAATAGAAAGAATTGCGACATGGCTCATTGGAAAGAACTCTCCATGGGGAATAAAATATGTTAATGATGACGTCATCAGTCACGTGGTTCAGCCGCCATCTTGGAAAATGGCAAAACTAGCACCTCCATACCTCCGAAAGTGCTGAATAGAAAAAATTGAGACATGGCTCATTCTAAAGAACTCTCCATGGGGAATAAAATATGTTAATGATGACATCATCGGTCACGTGGTTCGGCCGCCATATTTGTCCGAACTGGACGATAAAAAAGTAAATTCCGGCAAGTCCTCGGTCTCTGACCGATTTTTCATTTGTCTGTTTGTCTGTTTGTCTGTTTGCAGCACTGCGTCTACACCGTTGCACGTAGAATCGCCAAACTTGGCACACATATTGGTCTTGCCCTCTAATATACTGTGCCCAAATGATGACGTCATCGGTCACGTGGTTCGGCCGCCATCTTGGAAAAACCGAAAAAATTTGCACCTCGATATCTCAAAGTGCTGAACAGAAAAAATTGAGACATGGCTCATTGTGAAGAACTCTCCATGGGGAATAAAACATGTTAATGATGACGTCATCAGTCACGTGGTTCGGCCGCCATCTTGGAAAAACCGAAAAACTTTGCACCTCTATATCTCCGAAAGTACTGAACAGAAAAAATTGAGACATGGCTCATTGTAAAGAACTCTCCATGGGGAATAAAATATGTTAATGATGACGTCATATGTCACGTGGTCGGCCGCCATCTTGGAAAAACGGCAAAACTTTGCACTACTATATCTCCAAAAGTGCTGAACAGAAAAAATTGAGACATGGCTCATTGTAAAGAACTCCATGGGGAATAAAATATGTTAATGATGACGTCATATGTCACGTGGTCGGCCGTCATCTTGGAAAAACGGCAAAACTTTGCACCACTATATCTCCAAAAGTGCTGAACAGAAAAAATTGAGACATGGCTCATTGTAAAGAACTCTCCATGGGGAATAAAATATGTTAATGATGACGTCATATGTCACGTGGTTCGGCCGCCATCTTGGGAAAAAATTGCACCTCCATATCTGAAAGTGCTGACTGGAAAAAATTGAGACATGGCTCGTTGTAAAGAACTCTCCATGGGGAATAAAATATGTTAATGATGACATCATCGGTCACGTGTTTCGGCCGCCATATTTGTCCTAAATGGCCGATAAAAAAGTACATTCCGGCAAGTCCTCGGTCTCTGACCGATTTTTCATTTGTCTGTTTGTCTGTTTGTCTGTTTGTCTGTTTGTCTGTTTGCAGCACTGCGTCTACACCGTTGCACGTAGAATCGCCAAACTTGGCACACATATTGGTCTTGCCCTCTAATATACTGTGCCCAAATGATGACGTCATCGGTCACGTGGTTCGGCCGCCATCTTGGAAAAACCGAAAAAATTTACACCTCGATATCTCAAAGTGCTGAACAGAAAAAATTGAGACATGGCTCATTGTGAAGAACTCTCCATGGGGAATAAAACATGTTAATGATGACGTCATCAGTCACGTGGTTCGGCCGCCATCTTGGAAAAACCGAAAAAATTTGCACCTCCATATCTCCAAAAGTACTGAACAGAAAAAATTGAGACATGGCTCATTGTAAAGAACTCTCCATGGGGAATGAAATATGTTAATGATGACGTCATAGGTCACGTGATTCGGCCGCCATCTTGGAAAAACGGCAAAAAAATTGCACCGCTATATCTCCAAAAGTACTGAACAGAAAAAATTGAGACATGGCTCATTGTAAAGAACTCTCCATGGGGAATAAAATATCTTAATGATGACGTCATCAGTCACGTGGTCGGCCGCCATCTTGGAAAAACGGCAAAACTTTGCACCACTATATCTCCAAAAGTGCTGAACAGAAAAAATTGAGACATGGCTCATTGTAAAGAACACTCCATGGAGAATGAAATATGTTAATGATGACGTCATAGGTCACGTGATTCGGCCGCCATCTTGGAAAAACGGCAAAAAAATTGCACCGCTATATCTCCAAAAGTACTGAACAGAAAAAATTGAGACATGGCTCATTGTAAAGAACTCTCCATGGGGAATAAAATATCTTAATGTTGACGTCATCAGTCACGTGGTCGGCCGCCATCTTGGAAAAACGGCAAAACTTTGCACCACTATATCTCCAAAAGTGCTTAACAGAAAAAATTGAGACATGGCTCATTGTAAACAACTCTCCACGGGGAATAAAATATGTTAATGATGACATCATCGGTCACGTGGTTCGGCCGCCATATTTGTCCTAAATGGCCGATAAAAAAGTAAATTCTGGCAAGTCCTCGGTCTCTGACCGATTTTTCATTACTTGCCGGAAAAGATTCCGGCAAGTATGTTGATCTGTTCGTTTGTTACTTGCCGGAAAAATTTTCCGGCAAGTATGTTGATCTGTTCGTTTGTTTGTCTGTCTGTCTGTTTGTCTGTCTGTTTGTCTGTCTGTTTGTCTGTTTGCAGCACTGCGTCTACACCGTTGCACGGAGAATCGCCAAACTTTGCACACATAATGGTCTTGCCCTCTAATATACTGTGCCTCAATGATGACGTCATCAGTGACGTGGTTCGGCCGCCATCTTGGATAAACCGAATAAATTTGCACCTCTATATCTCCGAAAGTACTGAACAGAAAAAATTGAGACATGGCTCATTGTAAAGAACTCTCCATGGGGAATAAAATATGTTAATGATGACGTCATATGTCACGTGGTCGGCCGCCATCTTGGAAAAACGGCAAAAATTTGCACCACTATATCTCCAAAAGTGCTGAACAGAAAAAATTGAGACATGGCTCATTGTAAAGAACTCTCCATGGGGAATAAAATATGTTAATGATGATGTCATATGTCACGTGGTCGGCCGCCATCTTGGAAAAACGGCAAAACTTTGCACCGCTATATCTCCAAAAGTGCTGAACAGAAAAAATTGAGACATGGCTCATTGTAAAGAACTCTCCATGGGTAATAAAATATGTTAATGATGACGTCATCAGTCACGTGGTTCGGCCGCCATCTTGGAAAATGGCAAAATTTTGCACCACTATATCTCCAAAAGTGCTGAACAGAAAAAATTGAGACATGGCTCATTGTAAAGAACTCTCCATGGGGAATAAAATGTTAGTGATGACGTCATTGGTCACGTGGTTCGGCCGCCATCTTGGAAAAAGTTTGCAACTCTATATCTCCGAAAGTGCTGAACAGAAAAAATTGAGACATGGCTCATTGTAAAGAACTCTCCATGGGGAATAAAATATGTTAATGATGACGTCATCAGTCACGTGGTTCGGCCGCCATCTTGGAAAAACCTAAAAACTTTGCACCTCCATATCTCTGAAAGTACTGAATAGAAAAAATTGAGACATGGCTCATTGTAAAGAACTCTTGATGGGGAATAAAATATGTTAATGATGACGTCATCAGTTACGTAGTTCGGCCGCCATCTTGGAAAAACCGAAAAACCTACCACCTCCATATCTCCCAAAGTGCTGAATAGAAAAAATTGAGACGTGACTCATTGTAAAGAACTCTCCATGGGGAATAAAATATGTTAATGATGGCGTCATAGGTCACGTGGTTCGGCCGCCATCTTGGAAAAACCGAAAAACGTTGCACCTCCATATCTCCAAAAATGCTCAATATAAAAAATTGAGACATGGCTCATTGTAAAGAACTCTCCATGGGGAATAAAATATGTTCATGATGACATCATCGGTCACGTGGTTCGGCCGCCATATTTGTCCTAAATGGCCGATAAAAAAGTAAATTCCGGCAAGTCCTCGGTCTCTGACCGATTTTTCATTTGTCTGTTTGTCTGTCTGTCTGTTTGTTACTTGCCGGAAAAATTTTCCGGCAAGTATGTTGATCTGTTCGTTTGTTTGTCTGTCTGTCTGTTTGTCTGTCTGTTTGTCTGTCTGTTTGTCTGTTTGCAGCACTGCGTCTACACCGTTGCACGGAGAATCGCCAAACTTTGCACACATAATGGTCTTGCCCTCTAATATACTGTGCCTCAATGATGACGTCATCGGTGACGTGGTTCGGCCGCCATCTTGGAAAAACCGAAAAACTTTGCACTTCTATATCTCCGAAAGTACTGAACAGAAAAAATTGAGACATGGCTCATTGTAAAGAACTCTCCATGGGGAATAAAATATGTTAATGATGACGTCATCAGTCACGTGGTCGGCCGCCATCTTGGAAAAACGGCAAAACTTTGCACCACGAAATCTCCAAAAGTGCTGAACAGAAAAAATTGAGACATGGCTCATTGTAAAGAACTCTCCATGCGGAATAAAATATGTTAATGATGATGTCATATGTCACGTGGTCGGCCGCCATCTTGGAAAAACGGCAAAACTTTGCACCGCTATATCTCCAAAAGTGCTGAACAGAAAAAATTGAGACATGGCTCATTGTAAAGAACTCTCCATGGGTAATAAAATTTGTTAATGATGATGTCATATGTCACGTGGTTCGGCCGCCATCTTGGAAAAACCGAAAAAATTTGCACCTCCATATCTCTGAATGTGCTGAATAGAAAAAATTGGGACATGGCTCATTGTAAATAATTCTCCATGGGGAATAAAATATGTTAATGATGATGCCATCGGTCACGTGGTTCGGCCGCCATCTTGGAAAAACGGCAATAACTTTGCACCACTATATCTCCAAAAGTGCAGAATGGAAAAAATTGAGACATGGCTCATTGTCAAGAACTCTCCATGCGGAATAAAATATGTTAATGATGACATCATATGTCACGTGGTTCGGCCGCCATCTCGGAAAAACCGAAACCTCCACATCTCCGAAAGTGCTGAATAGAAAAAATTGAGACATGGCTCATTGAAAAGAACTCTCCATGGGGAATAAAATATGTTAATGATGACGTCATCGGTCACGTGGTTCGGCCGCCATATTTGTCCTAAATGGCCAATAAAAAAGTACATTCCGGCAAGTCCTCGGTCTCTGACCGATTTTTCATCTGTTTGTCTGTCTGTTTGCAGCACTGCGTCTACACCGTTGCACGGAGAATCGCCAAACTTTGCACACATATTGGTCTTGCCCTGGAATAGACTGTGCCCAATTGATGACGTCATCGGTGACGTGGTTCGGCCGCCATCTTGGAAAAACCGAAAAACTTTGCACCTCTATATCTCCGAAAGTACTGAACAGAAAAAATGGAGACATGGCTCATTGTAAAGAACTCTCCATGGGGAATAAAATATGTTAATGATGACGTCATATGTCACGTGGTCGGCCGCCATCTTGGAAAAACGGCAAAAATTTGCACCACTATACTGTATCTCCAAAAGTGCTGAACAGAAAAAATTGAGACATGGCTCATTGTAAAGAACTCTCCATGGGGAATAAAATATGTTAACGATGACGTCATATGTCACGTGGTCGGCCGCCATCTTGGAAAAACGGCAAAAATTTGCACCACTATATCTCCAAAAGTGCTGAACAGAAAAAATTGAGACATGGCTCATTGTAAAGAACTCTCCATGGGGAATAAAATATGTTAATGATGACGTCATCAGTCACGTGGTCGGCCGCCATCTTGGAAAAACGGCAAAACTTTGCACCACGATATCTCCAAAAGTGCTGAACAGAAAAAATTGAGACATGGCTCATTGTAAAGAACGCTCCATGGGGAATAAAATATGTTAATGATGACGCCATCAGTCACGTGGTCGGCCGCCATCTTGGAAAAACCGAAAAACCTAGCACCTCCATATCTCCGAAAGTGCTGAATAGAAAAAATTGAGACATGGCTCATTGTCAAGAACTCTCCATGTGGAATAAAATATGTTAATGATGACGTCATCGGTCACGTGGTGCGGCCGCCATCTTGGAAAAACGGGAAAAAAATCACCTCCATATCTCCGAAAGTGCTGAATAGAAAAAATTGAGACATGGCTCATTGGAAAGAACTCTCCATGGGGAATAAAATATGTTAATGATGACGTCATCGGTCACGTGGTTCGGCCGCCATCTTGGAAAATCCGAAAAACGTTGCACCTCTATCTCCAAAAGTGCTGAACAGAAAAAATTGAGACATGGCTCATTGGAAAGAACTCTCCAGGGGGAATAAAATATGTTAATGATGATGTCATCGGTCAGGTGGTTCAGCCGCCATATTTGTCCTAAATGGCCAATAAAAAAGTAAATTCCGGCAAGTCCTCGGTCTCTGACCGATTTTTCATCTGTTTGTCTGTCTGTCTGTTTGTCTGTTTGTCTGTCTGTTTGCAGCACTGCGTCTACACCGTTGCACGGAGAATCGCCAAACTTTGCACACATATTCGTCTTGCCCTGGAATAGACTGTGCCCAATTTATGACGTCATCGGTCAGGTGTTTCGGCCGCCATCTTGGAAAAACCGAAAACCTTTGCACCTCCATATCTCCGAAAGTCCTGAATAGAAAAAATTGGAACGTGGCTCATTGTAAAGAACTCTCCATGGGGAATAAAATATGTTAATGATTACGTCATTGGTCACGTGGTTCGGCCGCCATCTTGGAAAAACCGGAAAAATTTACACCTCCATATCTCCGAAAGTCCTGAATAGAAAAAATTGGAACGTGGCTCATTGTAAAGAACTCTCCATGGGGAATAAAATATGTTAATGATGACGTCATCGGTCACGTGGTTCGGCCGCCATCTTGGAAAAACCGAAAACTTTGCACCTCAACATCTCCGAAAGTGCTGAATTGAAAAAATTGAGACATGGCTCATTGAAAAGAACTCTCCATGGGGAATAAATGTTTATGATGACGTCAACGGTCACGTGGTTCGGCCACCATATTTGTCCTAAATGGCCGATAAAAATGTACATTGCGGCAAGTCCTCGGTCTCTGACCGATTTTTCATCTGTCTGTTTGTCTGTCTGTCTGTCTGTTTGCAGCACTGCGTCTACACCGTTGCACGTAGAATCGCCAAACTTTGCACACATATTGGTCTTGCCCTGGAATAGACTGTGCCCAATTGATGACGTCATCGGTGACGTGGTTCGGCCGCCATCTTGGAAAAACGGCAAAACGTTGCGCCACTATAACTCCAAAAGTGCTGAACAGAAAAAATTGAGACATGGCTCATTGTAAAGAACTCTCCATGGGGAATAAAATATGTTAATGATGACGTCATATGTCACGTGGTCGGCCGCCATCTTGGAAAAACGGCAAAACTTTGCACCACTATATCTCCAAAAGTGCTGAACAGAAAAAATTGAGACATGGCTCATTGTAAAGAACTCTCCATGGGGAATAAAATATGTTAATGATGACGTCATCAGTCACGTGGTCGGCCGCCATCTTGGAAAAACGGCAAAACTTTGCACCACAAAATCTCCAAAAGTGCTGAACAGAAAAAATTGAGACATGGCTCATTGTAAAGAACTCTCCATGGGGAATAAAATATGTTAATGATGATGTCATATGTCACGTGGTCGGCCGCCATCTTGGAAAAACGGCAAAACTTTCCACCACTATATCTCCAAAAGTGCTGAACAGAAAAAATTGAGACATGGCTCATTGTAAAGAACTCTCCATGGGGAATAAAATTTGTTAATGATGACGTCATATGTCACGTGGTTCGGCCGCCATCTTGGAAAAACTTAGCACCTCTATGTGTCCAAAAGTGCTGAATAGAAAAAATTGAGACATGCCTCATTGTAAAGAACTCTCCATGGGGAATAAAATATGTTAATGATGACGTCATCGGTCACGTGGTTCGGCCGCCATATTTGTCCTAAATGGCGGATAAAAAAGTACATTCCGGCAAGTCCTCGGTCTCTGACCGATTTTTCATCTGTTTGTCTGTCTGTTTGCAGCACTGCGTCTACACCGTTGCACGGAGAATCGCCAAACTTTGCACACATATTGGTCTTGCCCTGGAATAGACTGTGCCCAATTGATGACGTCATCGGTGACGTGGTTCGGCCGCCATCTTGGAAAAACCGAAAAACTTTGCACTTCTATATCTCCGAAAGTACTGAACAGAAAAAATTGAGACATGGCTCATTGTAAAGAACTCTCCATTGGGGAATAAAATATGTTAATGATGACATCATCAGTCACGTGGTCGGCCGCCATCTTGGAAAAACGGCAAAACTTTGCACCACTATATCTCCAAATGTGCTGAACAGAAAAAATTGAGACATGGCTCATTGTAAAGAACTCTCCATGGGGAATAAAATATGTTAATGATGACGTCATCAGTCACGTGGTCGGCCGCCATCTTGGTAAAACGGCAAAACTGTGCACCACTATATCTCCAAATGTGCTGAACAGAAAAAATTGAGACATGGCTCATTGTAAAGAACTCTCAATGGGGAATAAAATATGTTAATGATGACGTCATATGTCACGTGGTTCGGCCGCCATCTTGGAAAAACCGAAAAACCTAGCACCTCCATATCTCCGAAAGTGCTGAATAGAAAAAATTGAGACATGGCTCATTGTCAAGAACTCTCCATGTGGAATAAAATATGTTAATGATGACGTCTTCGGTCACGTGGTTCGGCCGCCATCTTGGAAAAACCGAAAAACCTAGCACCTCCATATCTCCGAAAGTGCTGAATAGAAAAAATTGAGACATGGCTCATTGTCAAGAACTCTCCATGTGGAATAAAATATGTTAATGATGACGTCATCGGTCACGTGGTGCGGCCGCCATCTTGGAAAAACGGGAAAAAAATTCACCTCCATATCTCCGAAAGTGCTGAATAGAAAAAATTGAGACATGGCTCATTGGAAAGAACTCTCCAGGGGGAATAAAATATGTTAATGATGACGTCATCGGTCACGTGGTTCGGCCGCCATCTTGGAAAATCCGAAAAACGTTGCACCTCTATCTCCAAAAGTGCTGAACAGAAAAAATTGAGACATGGCTCATTGGAAAGAACTCTCCAGGGGGAATAAAATATGTTAATGATGTCGTCATCGGTCACGTGGTTCGGCCGCCATCTTGGAAAATCCGAAAAACGTTGCACCTCTATCTCCAAAAGTGCTGAACAGAAAAAATTGAGACATGGCTCATTGTAAAGAACTCTCCGTGGGGAATAAAATATGTTAATGATGATGTCATCGGTCAGGTGGTTCAGCCGCCATATTTGTCCTAAATGGCCGATAAAAAAGTAAATTCTGGCAAGTCCTCGGTCTCTGACCGATTTTTCATCTGTTTGTCTGTCTGTTTGCAGCACTGCGTCTACACCGTTGCACGGAGAATCGCCAAACTTTGCACACATATTGGTCTTGCCCTGGAATAGACTGTGCCCAAATGATGACGTCATTGGTCACGTGGTTCGGCCGCCATCTTGGAAAAACCGAAAATTTTTGCACCTCGATATCTCAAAGTGCTGACAGAAAAAATTGAGACATGGCTCATTGTAAAGAACTCTCCATGGGGAATAAAATATGTTAATGATGACGTCATCAGTCACGTGGTTCGTCCGCCATCTTGGAAAAACCGAAAATTTTTGCACCTCCATATCTCCGAAAGTCCTGAACAGAAAAAATTGAGACATGGCTCATTGTAAAGAACTCTCCATGGGGAATAAAATATGTTAATGATGACGTCATCAGTCACGTGGTTCGGCCGCCATCTTGGGAAAACCGAAAAACTTTGCACCACTATATCTCCAAAAGTGCTGAACAGAAAAAATGGAGACATGGCTCATTGTGAAGAACTCTCCATGTGGAATAAAATATGTTAATGATGACGTCATCAGTCACGTGGTTCGGCCGCCATCTTGGAAAAACCGAAAAACTTTGCACATCCATATCTCTGAATGTACTGAATAGAAAAAATTGAGACATGGCTCATTGCAAAGAACTCTCCATGGAGAATACAATATGTTAATGATGACGTCATCGGTCACGTGATTCGGCCGCCATCTTGGAAAATCCGAAAACCTATGCACCTCCATATCTCCGAAACTGCTGAATAGAAAAAATTGAGACATGGCCCATTGTAAAGAACTCTCCATGGGGAATAAAATATGTTAATGATGATGTCATCGGTCACGTGGTTCGGCCGCCATCTTGGAAAAACCGAAAAACTCTGCACCTCCACATCTCCAAAAGTCCTGAATAGAAAAAATTGAGGTATGGCTCATTGTAAACAACTCTCCACGTGGAATAAAATATGTTAATGATGACATCATCGGTCACGTGGTTCGGCCGCCATATTTGTCCTAAATGGCCGATAAAAAAGTACATTCCGGCAAGTCCTCGGTCTCTGACCGTTTTTTCATCTG